>NW_022754911.1:18800-61010 GCF_011630105.1 Anneissia japonica | reverse complement strand
CCCGACGAGGGGCTGACTCTTATACACATCTAGATGTGTATAAGAGACAGCTTTAGTGACTTGCTTTCTGTTATACTTCTGTAAATATTGTAAATATATATGGATGGGTATGTCGACACTTTTTTACAGATTCAGATGACATCACATTCATCTCGATCACTGAAAACAACTACATAACTTTATTTCTGATAATTGATGCTATAACATATCGTGGCAACATATCGTGGCAGAATGTCAGATTACTTGTCATTCACAATACGCATATGGTACGTCAAATGACCTATAAAGTAGAACAAGTAAAAAATCAATAACGATAGTAAAACTTCAACACAAGGAACCATGAAAAAGGTGACAACATACATTCCTTAAAAAGGTGTCGACATACATTCCTTATAATTTTATTGACATTGAATCAGTTACAGTAGAATTAGAACAAATTGTGATTTTTCAACATTGATTTTATTCTCATTGGTTGGTTTTTATTTGCTTTGTGTTATACTTCTGTAAATATTGTAAATATATATGGATGGGTGAGATTTTCTCACCAGTATTCTTGAAAATGTTCAAATAGATCGAAACGTTGAATCTCAAAATGTCTCTGTCTCTTTTTGGAGTTACTGTCTTTTTGTTTTATAGAACAAATTTATAACAATAATTTACAATGCATGTTCGTTTCGTTTCGTATATTAATATTTCAAAAGGAATTGTCTCCCACTCAGCAAGGCAGATTTTCAGGGGAGTCCTGATCACAACAAACAAGTTACAAAAGAGACACAAAGCAGAGCAAACAGCAAAAACATTCATATTTAAAAAAAAAAAAAAAAAAAACGCCAATGAAATTTTATAATATGAATTCAGTAAAATGTAATATTTGCCACCTTTCTCATGTTTTCTTGTGTTGAAGTTTTACTATTGTTATTGATTTTTTACATGTTCTACTTAATAGGTCATTTGACGTACCATATGCGTATTGTGATGACAAGCAATCTGACATTCTGCCACGATATGTTTAAGCATCGATTATCAGAAATAAAGTTATGTAGTTGTTTTCACTGATCGAGATGAATGCGATGTCATCTGAATAAAATAATCAATGCCCTCATGTTGTTTTCAGTGTCCACATAGCATTATTGATTCTGGGGAGTTGTTACTGGGGCATCTAATATGATTATTCTCTTGCTCCAACATGACACACACTTCGAGTGTGTTTTATAAGGACAATTGTTAGCCATTTTAGGCTTACGAATTATAAAATAAAAAGGCAAAGCTAGGCATAAAGACTACAATTACAGACTACTTAAGTTAGTAAAATGCATTTCAGTATAAGCAAGTCTTCAAATATCCGTAGTAAATACAAAATTTCCATGGCACCTAATAATTTGTTTTGAGTGCAAAATATGGGTTGCTTAAATTACAGGTAGGACTCTAACTGCTTCGGACTTCCAAACAAAAGGTACAGGATTGAACATATGTTTAAAATCTCCATGTACTTTCTACTATTCCGGAATCCATGATTGGAACAGCAGGCCGGACTAAAAAAAATCATTTCTAATTACATTACCTTCAAAATTCGGGTAAAAGATCATCTCTTGCAGCGGTGGCGGCAGGATTTTCCTGGGGGAGGGTTTTTTTGGGGGGGGGGGGGCGATTGCCCCGACGAGGGGTCAGATTTACCCCCAAGAATGTAAAGTGGGTATAGTCGAGCTTCGATCGAAAGATTCCGAAAGTGGTCCAGGGCGATTTTTTGGACGATTTGGGGGTTTTTAATTTTAAAGTCTACTAATATGTAGAAAATACATATATTTTTTTTTCTCCCCAATGAATTGTGCTTTTTCTCCCCGACGGGGGAGGGGGCCTGTCCCCCGGCCCCCGCTGGCGCCACCCCTGATCTCTTGCCATGCCTTCATGCCTTCCCTCATTGGTCAATTAACAAGTGAAGAAAATTAATAAATAACTAATGATAATTTTAATTGCACAGTACGATCATCGATTTTTGCCACTTTTCCCTCATGTGGGTTTTTTGAATGAATATTTATTTGCTTTTTTCTTTTTGTCCCCTGTTTTGTGTGTATTGGAAGCCCTCTGGAAATAAATCCTGTGTAGGGGTTTGAGGGTTTATCCCATATATCAACAAGGATGACTAGTAGTATTCTTAATTTTGTTTCAATGTATTCCGTTTATCTGTTGCGGTTTTGTGATGTTGTTTAGTTGATATCAAATAAATGAAATCAACGTCTAGGGACATAACTAAAGATCCTGATGGAAAAGTCATTTGCTCTGGACTTATGGGTCTTGGTCTATGATACATTTTCCGTAGCATTTTTGTATACAGTATTTCTGTACGTCGTAATTAAGCAAAATATCCGTAGCAACTACAGAAGTTACTATTGGTAGCGATGAACCGTAAAGATTATTTTAGACTTCGTAATTCTGGTTCAATTCCATCAACCAATAAACTCATTTATCACTAAGGGTATAAAATACTGTACTGCAATGAAAATCATAAAAGATAACTACAGTATAATAAAAATAACAAACTTAATATCAAAACTATAATAACATACCGGTTGGGTGGTTCTCCTTGTTAAAACGTTTAACATTTAACTGTTCTTCTATAAGCATCTATTTTTATCTTAGGCTTTATATTTAAAAAGTACTTTTGTTTATAGATTTTTATGAAATTTGATGTACACTAAATACTTTATTCTTTGATCAATTTTATTGTGGTTTGTTTGAATTGTACAAATTTTCCTGGCAGGCTTTGTAGTTCTTCTTTTTTATTAGAGCTCATATATTTTGTCTCTTTTTGTATTTTAGTTTGAGGGCTGAAATGGAAGTGTAATACCTCACCTGGCACAGTAATCAAGTCATTGGTGTTTAATCTCATGTCAAGTGGATGAGTCGGAAACACTGACTTTTAGTTACAGCGACAAGGTTCGCTTTTGTCCTTCCTTCCAGCTAACTCAGTTGGATGGTTTTTCTGTGTACTCTTCATGTTTCTTTTTTTTGTTTTTTTTTTAAATAAAAATAATAAGAATAAGAAGTGTATGTGTGTTTTGTAAAACAGCAGGGGATTTGTCTCTGGTGTACAGCCAATTCACTACCAAGAAGGACCCCACTGAGTAATTATTTACTGGAGTTTTTCTTGACGTATTTTACACCAAAGAAAACTAAACCATTTTTCTTTTGAGTGAAATATTTCTGCTCTTGAAAACTGCTCACAAGTAATATGACAATAGAAAATACTGAAACTGAGTACGATGAATGACTGAAAGTTTTTTTAATAACTTCTATCGATAAACACTTCAATGCAAATAATCAATTTTATATACAGAAATCATCATTGGAATAACTCTTTAAATACATCAGTCAATATTTACATACATTGCAGCTGTATATTTGTTGGATGGATATAACTTTATGGTACAGTAGTAGTACTTAATACATATAATACATAAAGCAATATGACAAGCAGATGTTACCGAAAAACATCCCTAATTTGTATAGACAGTGTTGACATAATACTGTATGTCTATAATTCAGTAAAGGCATGGTCAAGACATTGGTAATTTTATATTATGGTCATACCAATCAAGGCTATGTGTTAGTGCTTTGACATAGATGCTGAAAGATAACAGTAAAAAATGTTTAAATATATAACGAAACTGGATTGGAATATGAAACAGTTCTTTAAAGATAACTTGTACAGATAAGTTAATCTTAGGGAAATGTTCCCATCAATTTTCCCATTTCTATATTCATTTGTTAATAAAATATGAATACCGGTACAAAAACAGTTACAGGGGCATATTCATATTTTATTATTCTGCAGTATTACAATGCAATGCACTAGGTATTGACAAACACGTTCAATGCAACAACACCCTATCAGGTACCGCACCTATTTGTAGTCCTAGATACTAATGTGGATAGCAGGTGAATCAAAGTACTAACTTCAAAAGTGACAATAACTGGATTACTTTGAAAAACACAGAACAACCATACATAAATATGAATTCTCATACATAATTATAAATAAAAGTTCTCTTTATGAAAAGTTTTCATTATGAAGTTAAGAGGAGCTAACAATGTCAAATACAGCCTGCTTGGGTGTTTGTGTGAATTATTACTAGAAATACAGTAAACCTATTAAATACATATGGTATAAGAAAAATACTGTATAGGTTGTTATACAAGTGGTTAAATTTTTAAAAAATTCTGATTTTTAACTAAACTATAACCTGTAAGTCTCTCAAAAATATAATTTAAATAAATTAAAGACTAATGTATATATTCTGAGCAGGATAGATATTTATTGGACGGATAATGTGAACACAAATATTATACAACATAGATGATAAAATTTAAATTTTTTTTAAACATTTTTTTAAAAAAAGTACAGAATATATGTTTATATTCCATTTGTAATAACATCACTATATTTTTAATCATTTGATATTAGTAATGGGTGGATTGCTTGTTTCATCTGCAAACATTTGGATATTTTGTTATCATATACTTATATACACAACAGTTAGTTTACATGAGCCAGGTAGGGGTAGGCTCTGTGCCTCTTAAATTCAAAAAGGTGTTCATTTTGTGGTCAAAATCTATTGGTCGGGTGCCAGGGTCACGGTATTTTAAGGTCATATTGTCTCCTAAATACCTAATCAGTTCACACTGCTCTTCGAATTGCATCAGTTTCTTCTTAAACTTCTTTCGGACATACTCTGAGCTTTTGGGGTTGTAAGCTAAAAGAAAAAATTATCATATCATGGTTGTTACAACAATTTTTGAAAATAAAAATTATCTTTTAAACGTTATCTATTGTCGGAACAGTGGACAAAGATTGGTCTGGTTCACAAATAAGCAGACCAATTGGGATCACAGGCTAATTGATCACCTAAACCGATGCAGTGAACATGGATTTATCCAGAGCATTCATCCGGATCTGGGATGTAATCTGTAAGCAAGTTACCTCCTTATAACAACCAACAGATATCAAATGTATTTAATACTGTTTTGTTTGATGAACTAAAAATAAAATAATATTCAAGGTCATCACAGTTCTCAAAGCTGTATAAACTTGCCTGTACGGCTGTTCCAAAGTAAAAGTACACCAAAGTAAAAATTAGAGAATTTGGACGAAGCGTCACCGAGGGCCTTGGTCTTGGGGGTGGGGTGGTTGGAGAGGGGATCTCCCCATTACATGGGGGTCCATGGGGTTTAACCCCTGGAAGTTTTAGCTAATCAATGTATCATAAGGGTAAATCACATGATTCTTACACTTATAGTCTTTACTGACTAGACACCTTGTAATCATGATCCTGTGTATGCAAGTCCAGCGTGACTTTGCTATGTTGTCGCCGAGCAAAACATTGAAAGTTTCATTAAGGTTTTTCGAAGTATTTCATTGCAAACAAGACAATACAATTAAGATCAGTACGCCTATACAATTTTCTTTGTAAACCGGGAGAGCGTGTGAGAAAACATGAGAAAAAAAAATGGCCAGGAGACAGGTCACCAAAACGGAGTCTCCAGGCCAAAATGGGAGTGCTGGCATGTATGCAATGCAACTTCATCAAAGTGTATTACACAATTACAAATATAATGTCAGTATATTATTCTTTATACGATATACTAAGAAGAATCAGGAAGAAGGAAAAATGGCAGAGAGATGCAGAGCGGCTTAGAATGACAGTGTACCAAAAGTTTTATAATAACAAATATAATAGCCAATTATTATAATTTTCGTGTTTGTAATACATTTTGCATACTATATCATCAGAAGTCAAGGTGCCAAGCATACCACGTTTCATAATTTGACCTTAAATTCCTGACCGTACATGATTTCAAAGGCTTATTATATTGTAGGATATAGGCCTAAGAGGCCCTAGATATTAGGTTTATTTTTTACATATTTTTTAACTCTAAAATCAATTTCATAAGCCTTTAAAACCCCTTAATTGACATAGTTTCCCTGGACCATTCCCGAGAGATTTTGAACGTCAGACCAACCCCACTCAAAATAAAAATCCTGGCGCTAACCCTGATAATTATTATTTTTATTATTTTATTCATTCTGGCAAAACAATTAACAATATAAAGCATTACAAATACAAAAAAAAAAATCAAATTCACAAAGGAAGAATAATCAGGTGAGCCAGGGAGCAGCAAAAGCGGACCCACTGTCATCTTAGAGATGTGCTGCTCCCAGAAAAAAAAAACAAATATATATGGATAATAATAATAATAATAATAATAATAATAATAATAGAATAATACTAATGATAAACAATATAGAACAATTAAATATCATTAACATATTTGTTTAACTTGCATTTGAACTAATCAAAATTAAAAGAAATAATCCACACAGATCAATTAATATCTGCTTCATAAGCTGAGTTTGCCTGAGGCATGCAAAAAATGTGAGAGCCAGTTCATCCATAAACAAACAGAATACATTGATGGAAACAAATTAAGTGATGAAATAAATATCTTCACATTGTTTTATGATATCAGAACATCATGCTCTGAGCTTTTCCAGATGATGTAATAAGATATTAATATTCATTTTAAACTGATAAGATAATGTTGGCCTACAGGTACATATCTATGTGCCTCAGCTTTAATTATAGGAACAAATGTACCAGCATGGAACTAAACTACTATAGGAAAATAAATGGTATGTCTATGTTCTTCAAACCCAGTACCCAGAGAACAATCAAAAAATCATGAGCACACCCCCACCCAAAAATTGGGAAAGCTCCAAACAAAAAATTTGTTATTTTCTGTAATAAAGTTATATTTCAACCAGTAATCTATTGTAAGGTCAGTATTTGGACATTAAATTTGCAACAGTAAATACAAATTGTTGTTATTTTGTGGAGATAGAGAATCTAGGCAGCCTTTCCAAGCCCCAGTTGGTCATTTTGGATGGACCACTGGCAATCTTTGTTATGACCCTGATGATGGTGTGGCACTCTGTTGTAGCGTATATCGTGTTTGTATTTTGTACCTTGTAAATTTATACATCGGATAATTAAAATAACATACATTTTGTGAAGTTTTCAGAAAGTATTAAGTTTTATCGAAAAACTTAGAAAAAAAGGTCACATATGTATTATATACCCACCTACACATACCCACACTAGCCTCACCCAAACACACACGTTAAAACTACAAAGGGTTTAAACAGTAGGCCAAACACATTAACAGGTTGATGGTAAACCTTATCCACCTTTAGCCAACCTGTTTACTATCAACAACAATTTACTACTACACTTTTCAACACTTTCAAATGATACCATTGACTGACATCTTGGAATTGGCTTAAATCATCAAAACTATTATTAAATCTCACCTGTACCATGGATAACCCTCGGATTAACAGGGGTTATGATCCCACCTCAATTCCCTTTAAGGAACAGGACAAAAGAAAGGTTCTGAACAACTTTTTAGTGGTCAACTTCCAACAGTTCTCTGGAAAATCATAGTCTTTTGCAGTGGCTTTATTTTCACTATATCAAAGGCTGAACTAAGGTCCATCATATGTCAACACACATTGGGCATTATTTTTTATGACATCAAAATAAGCATCTGGCACTAAGCTTAGCCATGTGATGTGAATGACCAGTTGACATGTTCATTAAAAGTATCAATCATTCAGACAAGTATGAATAGAGGCTTGACAGCATCAGCATCACCAGAGAGCAAGGTTTGGGATATCTCCCTATGTTGAATTCAGATCACTGCATTTTATTTTATGTAAACACAAATTCTAATTTTCTAATTCTAACTTTTATGGCAGGCAGATAATATTATGATGCCAGTTTGTCTGGTATGCAAGGCGTAAAATAGACTAGCCACAAGTCCTTATTATATTATTTTTTCTCTTTCTGAACAGCGGCACCAACAAGTAAGTTAATTTTACGACCAAAAAAAAAAGAAATCGAGTATGGGATGCCAAATAAATTAGGTATGGCGCGCAATAAGCGCAATAAAGAGTGGGTAACCTAAAATTAGGGCCTTGAACAAAGGTTAAGCATAATAGTATGGCTTCTAAATAATAATAAGATAAGCTTCTTTAGTCATAACAATTATTATTCCTTAAGAGGAAATGTACTATGGTGTTGATGAATTCACTACTGCCAATCAAGCAATCAATTGAATCAATCAATCATCATTTTTTTCATTTGCTCAGGGAACTTTGGAACTCATTTTGTTCTAATGAAAAATGCCTAAATTCAAAACATCAAACAAGATAACACTACTTAAAAAAAAAAAAAAACCAAACTGTCGCAGTGGTGATTAAAACAAATCTTGATGCAATAAAAAATACAGAGCTAGTACTTCACTCATGTAATTGTACTTATGTACTTGATGTATCTGAAAAGAGCAAGGGATTTCCCCCTGGTTTATGCATCACAAAACAGACCAATCTAATCCAATGTTACAACCATTCCCAGTTATCAAGGAGTTTTGCTGTGAAGGAGAACACCTTTAATATATAAAAACAATATGAAAATCATATCCTACCTTTAAGGTGGTATGCGACATAGAGCAGTGCTGATCGTGAAGCACTAACAAATGGATATTTAGGCTTAAAGCACCCTACAGCAGTCAGACTTTTGGTAATAGCTGTAGATAGAGTCTGTTCCATGTAGCCTAGCATTGGCAATGATGTAACCAGCAATGGGTCCTGTTTAGGCGGTAGCTTGTGCGGTAACTTCAAGTTATAGTACTTCTCAGGGGTTCTGTCGAGATTTTACAAAATGGCTGTGGTTAATCTCAAAATGGTTTTGGTTAATAATTATTAAAGTAGTGTTAACTGCAGGGCAAGCAGACACTATTAGTGGTCAACCGTCTCAATATTCCAAACTTTAAAAAAAAATAGAATTAACCTTGGATAACTAATCAACATTCAGAAATATACATTTTATGATATTTTAAGTAAGAGTTTTCTATTGAAATTTATATATTATGTTTTGTAACTACAGTACATTATTTCAACTTGTACAAAGGTTGTAAAAAAAGTGATCTGATTTGAACTGATTATAAATTTGGTTTATTCTGTTGATAAAGCTGATGTGACCTTTTTTCTATTTAATAAATACATATGACATTACATTTATTTATTTGTGTAATAGAATCCTATATAATGTATTGAAAATATAAATTCATCTTTACCGAAGGAACTTTTGAAGTTTCTCCTCTGTAACAAAACAGTAAAGGTTGCCTCGGTATTCTACAATCAATTCTGGATTGCCGGGAACAATCGCCTCATACCTAATAGAAAGTGAAACAATGGTTAAAAAAACTGTACTATGATGATACAATTGTATTTTATTGGCTGGAGAAAGCCTAAAACCCCTGTATGTTTGCAGTGGCAAAGTGTCCTGGAATCTTTGAGATTTAGCTGTATGTCATAGACAAGCTTAGAGTGAACTTATGTTGTAAACACGGGACGCAGAGCATGATCTAAGCACGTGTATATGGCTCTAGGATATTGCAGAATTTCATGATGCCTCTGCATACAAAATGCCTTGCGTTTCCTAGGTCTGTTTTTGATGAACGTTATTAACTATCATTATTTTTTATCTTAATTTTTTGTCCATCAACAAAAATACTCTAACCTGTCATTAAGTTCCAGTAATACACAAACTTACCTAAGCTTCCCATCTAGAAATGTAACTGGACAATACCCCTGTAACTCAATCTGAATTGGGAACATGCTCTTAGCATCCATGGCAGTTCTGCGTCTCGGGAGCATTTCAGACGGAGGCAGTTTCCGTGGGGCAAGTGGTGGAACATACTTCTCAGGGTTTTCCAGGAACTCTGCTAACTTTTCAGCATTTTCCATCTTGTAGTACCTACCACGAAATTCTGCTGTGAATTCTAGGGTGGGATTCGTAGAACAGTCTACAAGTTCGCCTTTGTTTGCCAGGCTCACCGGGCAGTATTGTTGGAAGATACCAAGTCGGGCTAGGCATTCTTTTGGTGTTATGCACATGTCTGCGATAGAGGCAGCTTTTCCTGAAAAAACAATATTAGATTTTAGTAATGTTGGTACTGATATTGTAGGGCTAAATGTAACTATCCCTATTATATGGAATAACCACACTATAGACAATATGAATATCAGATAACAGCATAGAGTTAGTGGCCAGCAAATAACAAAGAGCATAGTTTGAGAACTAAACTCTTATCAACCTGCAAGTATTTCATTCTGGCAAAAATTATGCTGGAAAATCAAACAGGTGCACAACACCGATGAGAAAAAGATTTGATTTGAAGTTTAGGTTTCCGTAGAGGCCTGGGTATTATTTAACTTGGGGACATTTTTAGAATCAGATCAATTTAGGAACACTTTCTATGTTGCTTCCTGTGTTCAAACTACTGTGAGAACTTTGAACCACTCACACAAATCTAAGGACTATTGTATTTGTGTTCATGTATATACCGTACTAGTATGGTGAAGAACATTCACACTACCAGAAGTTAACTTGTTTGCTGCCAGAGACGAGTATATTCGTTCCACATGGTGTTGCTGAGGGTGCTAGAGACGATTATACTCGTTAAAATCGGTTAACATTCTAGCGTTTATATTTCATTGTTATATATTGTAGAACCACAGACTTAACGGCTGGTAGTTTGAAAGATACACCTAGACGATATTACGTACAAATAACTTTGCCAGTAGTACACTCGATTGCATGAGTGGGGGTGCCCTCTGAACATATGCCAACCCATGCAAAAAGCGGACAAGAAAACTCGCACTTGGCAGAGGCAATAAAAAGTACTGTCCAAGTGCTGGCTACGAGTTTACTCATCCCCTAATATTTTCCTACCAATTTATAAGACATACTATTTTGATGATATATGACTAGATAAAATTTCAAAAAAGTATGTTTGTACATGTAAACTTGTTCTAGCACATGGGAAGCCTAAAAAAGGTCTGGCAGTCAACATGTTAACCACTGGCTGCAAGCATGACAAACCTTCTGATAATCTTTGCAGGTATGTTTGAATCTGTCTAACACTTCTGTGTGCTTCGGCCTTTGCCATTTCCCACACTTTCCACTTGGACTGTTGTCCGTTCACCATCACCCAGTTCCGGTGCTGTTCCTTGTACCATTCTCGGACAGCAGTGATCTCTTTCTGCCAGCTTGCTATCCGTATGGCTAGGATCTGAGCACTGTCGTGAAGAGGAAGCGATCTGTGGACAGCAAATGAATAAAAAGCAACAAAAGTAAAATCAGAATAATGATGCAATTAGGAGCAGTTTGGCACAGCAGTTGCAGGTCTGATTCTCAACCTTGAAGTTGAGGTTCAATCCTAGCTGTGTGTTTCATTCGTGTCTCTGTGTATTGGTTGTCTTTCTCCACCCAATGATTGAGGAAATAATATGAAGCTTAGTGGTCTTTTTGGAAAGCTGCCATTTTCACTCGAGCTCCTGGGAGTTATGTTCCGGCGAGCTCTCAATTATGGGAGCTTCGAAGTGCTGGAGAACAGAGCGGTGAAAATGGTTCCTTAGTTTCATTTTTTGTTTTGTTAAGATATTTCATGGTGTCATTCCATTTCTCAAGTTTCTTTTGTGTAAAGCGCAAAGAATCATTGTTTTGCATTAAGTGCTCTATAAGACTAACATTATTATTATTATTATTATTATTATTATTATTATTATTATTATATAAGTTAAACATTACTATTATTACTAATACAATAAACTTTTCCAGAGTGCTAATCAAACTTACCAAGTGTCCATTCAAACATGGCCAGGAATAAAAGTGTGTCCAACAAGCACACATTTGTCCCACAAATGTTTTAACAATGTCCAAGGGGCAGATATTAGCAAAATATCCATTACTATCACTTGTTGTTGTTATTATTATTATTATTAATATTATTATTATTATTATTATCATCATCTCCGCCAGGAGATACGTTTTCGTTTTGTAATGTTTATGTGTGTAACGCTTTGCTGTTAGTATTTTTTTTTTGTGTGTGTTCGAAATATCTCAAAAAATGGCTGCACAAACATAATTGAAAATAACAGGGAGTGTTAGGTATAACTCAATGAAGAAATGATTAAATTTTGGTGACTGTCTGGATTAGGGTGTCGATGTGAGGACCATTTAAAGTAATTTGTCCTAGATTAAAAAACTAATCAATGATATGAATGAAACTTACGCAAAAGTTTAACCAAGTTTACTAGGAAGAAATTATCAAGTATTGGTCACGATTTTTAGGTACTTCATGTTTCTTGTGTTTAATATATCGCAAAAACAGCTGCACATATTTAATCCAGTTACAGGGGTTGTTAGGTTTTCTGAGGAATTTTTAATAGAAGAGATTGGCGGTGGGTGGAGATATGCTCTATTGAGTGCTCTTGCTATTATTATTATAATTATTATTATTATTATTATAATTATTATTATTATTATTATAATTATTATTATTATTATTATAATTATTATTATTATTATTATTAATTTTATTATTATTATTATCAAAATTGTTGCTGTTGTTGTTACATCATTCACAAATATACACAATATTTAATGATATTGACGAAGCTGTGGCTTGTGTGACCACTGACCAACACTGAACTTTGACCGATGGACTTACCTGTCAGGTGAGTACCTGTCCTTCATTCCCCACACCATAACCTCTCTACTGTCAACCTCCAGCTCTAGTACAACTACAGGTATGATATTCATTTCAGTCATCAAATCTACTTGTCTCTTTGTGAGTGGGTAGCCATCAAGAATGTATCTGGATAAAATAAAAATACAGAAAATGTTTTTGAACCTAGCATTTCTTTTAAAACACACAAAAAAATGTTAGTTTTGAGAAAGTAATCTTACACTTATATATATATATATATATTCCTATGATAAGGCCCAAAAAAAAAAAAAATGTTGTGTTGCCCTTAAATGGAAAAAATTGAGATCGTCGGTCGGATTTTTTTTTCTTTTTCTTTTATTAAAGTATAAGCTTGCCAACAAAAAATATATAAAGTAATGGCGGAATAAATACTATTACTAACCAAGTGTATATTAAAGTAAATTTAACAAAAATAAATCAGTATAAAGAAATATTTATTTGGCTTCGAAACATAAAATAATTTGTGTATCCAATCCACACGATCACCCTCGGGCAGGTCGAGCAAAACCATACTATGGCTATGAAAAGTTTCCAAACAAGCGCCCTCTATGTAATACAATCGAAGTAAACTTCGAGGAAAAAAAAAAAATATTTAGCCTAAAGCATTAACGGAGCCGAAAATGTCCAGCTTTGTACCAGCTTTAAAGCAATGGCTAGACCTAAGCCTGTTTTTACTTATTGTCGTATATACTGTAAGGTACTGAATACGATTTTTGTTTCAAGCAACCACTAGTTGTACACTAGTAAAGAATATGCTAGGCCTATATCTGGTTGTGGCTTGACAGATCAGCATGAGAGATCTGATATTGTGTACATACATCGTCGTTGCACGCGGTACTCAAACTTATGCCTTCTATTTTACTGATTTTACACGTGCATCTACGGCCCGATTTTGGTAAAAATATATGTCTGTTTGAGATTTATGTTCTAAATGTATTAAATGCGGTATTTCTCGAATTTGTACTTGAGTGAAAGGAAGAAAATTTAAAAAAATAAAAAATTTGCCGACCCGATTAAAAAAAAAATATTTGGTCTGTTGCAGAGGGCAACACAACATATATTTTTGGTTTTACCTAATGCTGAACTAAATAGAATTATCAAATACAAGCATACAATTTGGAGGTTTCCCAACCTCCAGTCTGGGTTTCTATCTCTCGCTTTGCACTTTGCATGTCCTTGATCAAGGCACTATATCTACATTGAGTATATTAAATGGGTACCTGGTTGGGTTTTCCTGCTACTGACAGTACAGTAGGTATCAAATGAAAGAATCGTTCCTCAAAATAATTAACCTAAATAATACTGTAAATAGAGAAGAACAGGTTGCAAATACTAACAGCATGTACTGTGTTTACACTCACCCTCTTGTATGACACCTCATATTTGTGAGTGATACCTCTAGGGCCTGCACTGCAAGTTCATCTGGGACAACTTTTCCTTGTCTAAGATGGGAATTTAGCTTCTTAGCAAGCTCCGTTGCAGGTTGTTTGTCGAGCACGAAACGCAGGGCTTCTCCCATTGACAACCGTAACATACCATATTCAGACACGAAACGATTGGCCACTAAAAAAAAAAATAAGGTTTATTTTTAAAAATTACAAATTTAACCACTAAAAAAACAAGTTCTGGTAATCTTGAAAGCTCTGATGAGGGCAGTATATTATAGAAACAGTAGAGCTAAAAAAAATCTATTAATCAATCAGCTGACTGTTTCTAGAGCTCATGCTCAATGAAGGTAAAAATGGTATCTATATTGGATATGTAACACGAAGGTTATAAGTTTTTAACAACAATTTCTACAGTTGAAACAGAAAAACATCTACAGTTTGTCAGTATTACAGTTTAGGGTGAGAGTAACATACAGTTGGTTAAAACTGATGGGAACAAGTAGTTGTGCTGAGGTAAGATGTTTGCCTTCCAATCCCTGGGTCCTGGGTTCAAACCCTGTCACTGCAAAGTAATTTTTTTCTCACAACTAAAGACTACTTCACACCCTAACCTCATCAAAAGTAAATTGGTGACTTATGTACATGCCGTTGGATGTTCTATCTTTCAAGTCGCTTTCCTGATATACTGGTTAGAGTAATTATCTTTTAGGAAAGAGAAATTTAAGGCATGGTCCCGTGTAAACTTTGGAACATGTGCTTGTTGTGGTGTACTGCACAAATCTCTGCCACTGGCATAATAGTCGCAAACAAAAGTTCAACAATAAAAAATCAGGAGAAAGGTTATCATTGGTACAAAAAGAGCATGGTACGAAAAGAGTGACATAATAGTTGCAATAGGTTAATGTTCAGTGGTGGATCCAGAAATTCAAAATAGAGGGGGCCCGTAGAGGTACTTTCACAGATGGAGGATCTATACACCTCGGCCCCACTATGGTTGGGGCGGAAGTAAGAAATTTTGAGGCTATGGCACCTCTAGATGGCCCCTTGAATCCGCCACTGACGTTGAAATTTCAGAAGATAAGACATCATTGTTATGTTGCAGAGAGAAGAAAGTGCACCTACATGAAGTGAATTTTCAATTCAATTTAATTCAATTCAATATAACATTTATTCATCCACACAAATACAATTCGAAATTATATTAAACATTCATCATACAAAGAATGTTCAGAAGAATGTTGCTGAAAGTATTTGTCCACGCCTGTGAGCAAATCAACTTTGTAACGCTTCAAGTTATTCAATTATTCATGGAAGCAGTGTACTGTACTCACAGGTTGTCTTTCCACATTTCGGTGGGCCTATGATGGCCATTTTAATTGGCACCACTGGTTTTGGTGACGGTTGCTTCAGAAACTTCAACGGATTGACAATAAACTGCTCCCGTGCCCGTATGCTTGATAAGAAATATATATGCTGGCGGTAAATGACTGGATACGTGGTAAATCCTGGGCCCTGCATTGGCTGAATGCAATCACCTTCCATTGTCTGTAGAAAAAGATTGTAGACTGTGCATAAGATTATTGGTTAATTAGGTCAATAATCTGTTAACAACAATGGCAATAATGATGATGATTATTAGATTGATGGTGTGATGATAATGAATATGAAGATGATGCTGGTAGTGATGATAATGATATGTATGATGGGATAATGATGACGTTAAAGTGATGGTGGTGATAACAGCAAGTATAATGATGATGATGATAAGAAAATGAAGACGATGACGATAATGATGGTAATGATATAAATGGAGATAATGATGATGTTGAAGTTATGATAAGGGTAATATAATAATGATGATGAGGATAATAATGATGATGATGGAGAGGAAGAATATTTAGGCAGTGCTAATGCCATTAGAATGGCACCATAATTCCTCTCATTTGATTGATTGATGAAGACACTATATGATGATGATGATTACTATTAACCATTACTACTTTCGAAAGGACTTTTTGATTTAATGATGATGATGAGACTGCAATGATGATGACAATGATGGAGAACTATTGATAATATCAATTACAATATTTTGTTACAATCAAATCAAAAAGTCCTTTCGAAAGTAGTAATGGTTAATAGTAATATACTAACACTGAATTAAGCAAAGTATCAAACTGGTTTAAATTAAATAAATTATCATTGAACATTAATAAAACTAACTTTATTCTTTTTAATCACAAAACAAAACAAGACCATAATCATATTTTAAAAATAGATAATAATATTATTAACCAGGTCAGTGAAACAAAATTTCTTGGTGTAACATTAGATTCCAAGCTTTCCAGGCAACCTCATCGTAAAAAAATTTTTAATATTATTTCCAGAAATATTGGTGTCATGAATAAGTTAAAAAATGATTTTCCCCCACATATACTTTTATCATTATACAATACCTTAGTCCTACCCTATATTAACTATTGTAATCTCTCGTGGGCCACCACAGTTGATAAACATACATACCTATGCCCCTGGACAAGTCTCGAGTATTGATAGTATTTTTAAATTACAAAAACGTGCTCTCAGGATTTGTTCAGGGTCAAGTCGTACTACACACACTAAACCTTTATTTTATAAATATAATACACTTAATATATTTGATCTAAACAAACTACAAACCTATAATTTTATGTATCGATTTATAAGTAATACACTCCCAATCCATATTACCCTATTATTCTCAACCCAACAGTCTGAAATTCATAACTATCCAACCAGGTTTTCAAAAAACAATATTACAACAGAAAAATGTATATCTTCTCTTAGAAAAAAATCTGTATTTTATAATGGACCTAAGTTATGGAATTCCCTTGACCCCTTTTTTAAATCTTTACCCAATTTTTCTTCTTTTAAACTTAATATCAAACGATATCTGGTCTCGATGTATGGTAATTAAGCCTTCTACCTTATGTATTAAAATAGAAACCAGACTACCTGTTTATGTTTTCAGTTTTTGTATTTTATTTTTATTTTAATGGTGGCCACATCTTAAAGCTTTTCTTAAACTTATTGTGGTCTCCATCCACATTGATTTTTTGAATATGTTTGATCATATATATGTTTTTTTTTTTGTTCATTATGTGGAAAATAAATAAATAAATCAATCAATCAATCAATCAATCAATATAAAGACAATGCCTACCTTGACTGGACACCATCTGCCAAACCTACTTGGATGTTTATAGCCAACCTCTAGCATCTTCTTAGCAACGCTTTCTTTGATTGGGTAAACTCTCTCAAACAAACTTGGACGATAGTCTATGACCGGCTTAAGGTTCTGCTCAAGGGTATACCTTACAATGTGTGGCTTCCGGCCTGCATTGATATCAATCCGGGGAACCATCAGCTCCTCAAGATTTTCCTATAAGAAAAGAATTATAAAAAACAAAAAGTTAGGATACTCGAACATAATATCATTCTATATTCAAATACTGTAGATGGAGAAATCTAAATGCTTTTAGTAAATTAAGTTATTATATTTAAGCATCTCTGATGGCTTTTTACAACAACTACAGCAGTTTTGGCGTTCACATTTTTTATTTCACTAGATATTTGAGATTATATATTATCATACATGTCAGAGGGGTTCAAAACTCTTGCTGTGCAGGTTGCTTACGTCCTTGAGCAAAACACTTTATTACCTGTGTTTGCCTCTCTCTACCTAAGAGTATAAATGTGTACTGGCTTATGATAGGAAGGTAAATAGGCCTTTGAAGAGGAGTGGCGATCCCCTCAAAGCATTGCACAGTCTGGCCCCAACGCCTCAGAACGAGCAACTCCAGACCTGTAGGTTTGACTACCTTCAACTTTACATGTGTTCTAATAATAATTATATTTCAATAGATAGACAATTCAATGTTTGAACTTGAGCACATTTACCTGCAGTGAAACCAATCTGTTGGTGTCCTCATCATACATCTCTCCAATCTCATTCTTTAACCGGTCAATGGCGTCTTCCTCCAGTTCTTCATCTTCCTCCTCCTCTTCCTCCTCTTCTTCAAATTCTTCAGCCAGCAGTGCCTCAATGTCATCGTCCTCCTCATCATCATCGTCCATATCTTCATCTGACCCTTCAGATTCATCACTGTCCCTTTCAGCTGCCCGTTGAGCCTATGGATCATGTGAAAAATGATGTGTAAACAATGTTTTAACAATGATGCATTGCTTTGCAAAACATACAAGAAATTTATTCATTGCAAATTTACCAATAGAAATACTATATATCCAAAAACACATTAAAGCCAGGCTCCACAAACAGGTTATTGATGAAAAACTTGGGAATGCTTAATGAGATATAGATTTTTGAATATTTAAACTGAGCAAAAGGGGCATAAACACCCTGTTTTTCACCTTTCTCTCAGTTTTTAAATAATCAAAAATCTGTTTTTTTTAATTTTTTAATTAAATATTTGGGTCAATTAAATATAAACTTTAATCTTTACTGCATTCTTTAATAAGAGCGTGAACAACGAAATGAAAATTAGACAGCCAATCAAATCTAGAAGTTCCTTGGTATAATTTGCATACATAGTTGCACTGTGGTCTCTAGCTATACTGATATTGACAATTTAATTGTTCCTAAAGAATTATATAAATAATATAAAGAAACATGCTATTATTAGTAACAACTTTTAATAGAGTAAACAATAAAACAACACAATGGATATATAGTGGATTAGTTCTCTGAAAGGTGCATGGAAACATTATAATGCCTATATGTGGCAAAGACAAGCCAAACCAGTCACTCATCGCAAATCGTGTTTCAGAGAAAATGGCCAAAACATGCTGGAATGTCAAATTTAAAAAAATCTATTTTATTGCACTAAGCTAATTTTTATATATCTACACATCATTCTATGCTGTTATTTTTCCCATTTTCAATGTTAAAACAATAATTTTTAAGGATTTAAAGAAAGTTTATGCATGAGAAATGCCTGAAATCATAAACTTTGATAGTTAATTTCTCATATATTTTTCCACACAGCTGTGTGGTTAAATGCTTGTAACTTCATAAGGAAATGTCCGATTTGAATGATTTGTTTACCATTTTATAGCTATTATTTTACTCTCTAACACTGTATTAATAACTCAAAATCGATTTTTGCGACGAGTGACTGGTTTGGCTTGTCTTTGCCATATATATTTTATATGGAATATGTATACAGTAGTAGAGTGAAAATACACCTAAATAAAATAGGCCTATCAGCAGCGTGTATTTATTTCAATACAACTAGGAATTTTTAATAATGCAGCCATAATACTGTACAGCACAACTAACTCAGCTCCAAATGATCGTTAGATGACACGACGCTGTCTGGTGATTGTCAATGGCAGTCTCGACTGGGCATGAGTTACGGCGTTAATTGTGAAATACATTGAATCAATGCACCAAAAGTAGGTATAATGAAGTAGTGTTAGGAGGTGTAGAAGATAAGTAAAAAAACATGCAGTGAATGCTAATAATTATAAAATTATCTGGGAGTTAGAGTGAACAGTCATCAAACACATTTACTATATTCCGAATCAATAATGAAATGACAGTTACATTTAATTACAGAGCTATTATTTGGAAAGGCAAAATAATGTGTTAAAGATATACTGTGTGTTGAGCAATTTTTCACTAGTTTACTTATAATAACTAATTAAATTCAATTTAAAAAAAACTGTTTGCTTTAAGAGTATATCTTTAATCAGAAGTTTTTTCCACTCTAGTTAATATAAACACTGCAAATACTACTTCCTACTTTTAAAGTGCAAAACTCACCTTGCGTGCTGCCTAAAAATTATATGAAAGAAAAGCAGAATATTTAATCTACAGTGTGTTGTGGGATGCTTTAATAGATATGAAATACAGGTCTGCCTCTAACTAAAGACCCTCCAGTTAAAGACCACCTCTAATTAAAGACCAATTTTCTGAGGTGCCAAATTAACAAATGTCTTTTATGTTTATTATTCTAATTCATTAGAAACGAAAGCTGCTAAAGACCACAGAAACCTCGGTTCCAAACATGGTCCTTAATTGGAGAGAGACCTGTATGAAAAGTTTCTATGACCAGGATAATACAAACTTATCAGACAACCAAAGGGATATGCCACATGTACATATTATTCTATTAAATCACTTTTTATTTAAATTGATATTTGTTTTTTTATTTGGCATGGATAACAATAACAATATGCCAGAGTCACAAATGTGTTTAGATGGATCCCTTTCCTTTAATTAACATTTATTTTAATATTTTATGTTAAATAATACAATAATAATACCATTATATTATCCATACTGCATTATTATAACAAACACAATAAAAACAATATAATAGTAATAAATATAATGGTATAAAAATAATACAATACATTAACTTAAAATTGGAATATGAAACTGTTGTTCAAAGTGTAACTATATGAATTATTTGCATACCAATCGTTCAGCTTTCTTATCAGCCATCTCTGTCTGCAACTCTAATTTACGTTTGTTGATGGCAGCATCTCTTTCCTTTTTCTTCCTCGCCTTCCTTCGTTCCTTCTTGGCAAGCCTTCTGTCTCTCCTTTCTTTCCATTTCTTCAGTTTTGGAGGTAGCAGTCTAGACTGAATGTCAGTGTCCTCAACGATTAAGGACACCGCAAGGTCTGGGAAGAGGCCTCGCTCGGCTAGGTAATTTGCCTCGTCGGCCGAATGTGGGAAGCCCTCTAGGATGAAGCCGGTTGACATAAATGGTTCCTCATTCCACCAGGGAGAAATGATCTTCTCTAAGGTCTCATGTGGCAGTGTTTCATCGTCTATCAGATATGCTTTGATGTTTTCCTCTTCTTCTGTTAGTTCAACTTCTTGTTCTTCCTCTTCACCACCCTTAAAAAAACAAAAATCAGCATTGATGTTAGTAGGTATAAGGCACATAGATTCATTTGTCCAAGGCTGCTGCATGTAACAGCCTTAACATTGGCACTGGTTTGAGCCACTCCTCGTCCAGGGTTCAGTTGGTAAAACCGAGTCTTCTCGGATAAGGATATAAAATGGAGGTTCAGAAGTACGCATCTGTCTTGTGTGCACTTTAAAGAACCCATTACACCTTTCGGAAAAGTAGGAGGTTAGGTAAACCAAGTACTATGGTTCATTTCAGCCCGTCGTTGTGGAATGATATGAGCATGAAGCTACTATAAGCGCCTCCTTATGGCGGCTAGATAGTTACGGACTACGCCCATACACAGTTCACCACAAAGACGCTTCGACTTATGAGTTATTCTCCTACTTTTACGCATTACGTAAATGCCCAAATAGGCAACCTCATTTCTTTATCAACTTTTAATACAACAATAGATACCTTTGAAGATAGAAATATTCTAAAAGAACATACAGTGGCCTTGGACAAACAGCTCTATTAATATTTTTAGGGTAACAGTTGGTTTATCCTGATAAATATTCATTAAATAAACAATGTAAAAAAAAAAAAAAAAAAAAATTTGAATTTGAATTTGTATTTGACTGAAAACTTTGTTTTGATAGACTGTATTTTTCCTGTAACAGAGGGCAGAATGTTTTGCAATTTTGAAATGCATAAAAGTGAGTCTGATTTAACTTTTCAATAATTAATTTCCATCTTACCTCTGCTTCCTGTTCTTCCTTTGCTCCTTTTGGTTTCCCACTTCCATCCACACCTTCTCCATCTGGCCCTTGGATACCATCTTCTACATCGCTGTCAGGCTCTTCCTCCTCCTCTTCGTATTCTGGCCCCACCTTCTTCTTAGTTTTTGCAATGATAAGCTCTTGAAGACGATCCTTGAAAGAGATGTGGAAGATGCCAAGCTTCTTGGCTAGTGCGCGCCCATGAAGGGACTTCCCTGCACCCCTTGGGCCAAGCATGAAGAGTCGAACTGGTGGAGGCTGTCAGAAAACCAATATACATATTGAGTAAAGTTAGAATTAAATTTAATAGATATTTCAAATAAATCACTAACAAAAAAGAGAATTCATCATTATTTATGTCCTCTAAATACTAGGATGATAATTCTACAGAAACATCCAGGAAAAAGTGCACACCTTAGTGACAAGCGGTCGGAGGCATCATAAATGTTCTGGAGGATTTTTTGGGGAAAAATTTTAAACAAAATGAACTGTAGGGCTATATATTATACAGATAAAATTTAGTGCTGGAGGCTTTTTATTGAGACATTGTTTATGGTTTGAGGCACAAACATTTTTTTTCCTGGCCTGGAAACAGCAATTTTCTTGATTTTTTTTTATCAGAATTTGATTATAATGACAATGTCAATAAAACGGTAATACAGTACTAGTGGAAACAAAACATATTGATGGGACCTCTTTGTGATTGCTATATTCTTTTCTCTTCACATCCAACAGCACGTATACTCACCACAAACAGGATGGAATGATGCTTTATAAACCAAGTCCCCTGGAGAGTGGAGTTGTTTTTAGGCATGCAAAAAAGTCCTATTGAGAGGAATTGAACCCAGGACCTTAAGATTGGAAGGGAAGCCATTCAACTCCATTCCAGTATAATGAGAAAAACCAAAAAAGAAATCAGTAATCTAGCCCTAAAAATATTACATTCTTATTATATCTTACAATCACAAAAAAAAGCTGTTTATAACAATACCTTGAATGGTTTTGATTTGGCAACATATGCTGTTGGCTTTGCCAGAAATTTATCCCTCTCTTCACTGTTTGAAAAATACCAGATTTGTTCCCTGTACTTGGCTGCAATTTCTGGGTTACCAGGCCAGAGGACATACTTTTCTGCATAAGATACTGGGCAGAAGTGCTTTGTGTCACCATAAGGTTTCCTCTTATTCTTGGCAACTTCTTCATCCTATCAATGAACAATATTGCAATACTCTTTGAAAAAAAAAGTTAGGGCAAAACACATGTGTTATACCTATGATAAATTTATTTTAAAAATTCCAAGTTAAACAGGGCTTTATGGAGTTGAGAATTGGGGGGAACTGTACCTTAGGATACAGTTGGGACCAGTGGAATAACAAAGTGGCCTCAGGCCCTGGCTAGGCTTTTTTTGGAGCCACACTATTCTGAAAGCTTTTGACAAGGGCCTCAATATAAGTAAAAACCTCTGTGATGCTTTCTTTTTTACAATTTCTGCTTCGCAAGGGGCCTCACTGAACTGATTTGGAAAACTTGAGTAATGGCAACAAAAATATATAGGCCTATCTTGGCACAATTGGTCTGGGGCACCTAGCTTTGGCTAGTAGAGCTTCTAGGTGATACATCAATGGCTGGAATTCATCACCTTAATGGAATATTAGCATCAATTGTAATACAGTGACTACCAAGAGAAATCATCATGATGAATAAAATGTGTAGCCACATTAGTCTGCTGTAGAACAATATAAGAAATTATAAATCTTAGCACTTTAAAGACTATACTATAATATTTATAGTTTGAGTGAAATGCAGTCTTCCTCTTATCCAATGCAGGTATTTCTTCAACAACTGCATGAATACTGAAGAAGCTGATTACCAAGGTACTAAAGAATCAGATGGAGAAATAGATATGTTTGTATGTGTGTACATTTACAGCATAACACATGTGAAAAAAAAATATCTTTGATTTGCACAATGTGTGTCATATGACATCATCATGCCATATATGGGCAAATCAAAGATATAGTATTTGTCACAGAAAGTACAACTGATATAAAAAGAAAATTACATCAAAGATTCAGGTGCAGTGTATGTGGAACTATGAATAATAATAATAATAATAACAATAACAATAACAATAATAATAATAATAATTTATAACTTGACTTAGTCAAATCTCTGTTGTACAGCAAATCAGATCCCTGAATTTAGCCGATATTATACCGTCTATTTAAAATTTTATAATTGTTAAACAGATAGTGTCTGTAGTGAACAATTCTAAAAGTCTGCTGTTACCTCTTCCTCTTCCATCTCATCATCGTCTTCTGCCTCTGCATCCTCATCATCCTCATCCATGTCAATACTTGTGTACTCCCAAGGTCTGTAGGTGAAGGGTGCTGGCAAAAGAAAATTATATTAATATTGGAGGCATCCTCTTGCAAGGCTAACAAAGTATGGTTCCATTACACAGTCACTACATTATCTTCACTTCCATCATCAACTGTATAGCTGTCTCCAATGCAATCAGGAAAGCTCTCTGAGTTAACAGACCAATCAGCATTGGCAAAAGCTCTCGGCGATATCATGTAGCAATTTTATGAAAACCAGGTTTTATTTTAAGTTTACATAGCTATTTCTAACCTTTAATTGAATGCTAGCAAATTTATATTTTCTTGAAGTCATCTCTTAACATTTAAAGTTACATTCTGAGTTTTTCAGCCTGTTTTGTTTATAACAGGTCTACCATAAATAGAGATACATAAAATCCTACATTCTACAGCAGTAACTGCCTCCTTCAAAATGTCCTCTTCTTTCTTGACCTCTATGTCAATAGCAATTGGCTCAATGTTCACCATACCGGTCAGCATTCCCTGGATGGATGGCCATTCACGGTCAAAATCAGCCCTCAAGTCTTTAAACCGCTGGGTCTCGGGACCTTCAGGTGGTAGGGGGTCCTCTTTGGGTACATCAACATGTTCCTCTTCCTCTGCTTCTGTTGAACAAAAACTATTACTTTTAAATTTATTTCTGGAATAATTAGCCTTCTGAAATATCAAGGAAGCATTTTATCCTACAAGATCAAAACCAGTTAAAAATCACAGCAAGCAACAACTTCATCTGAACTACAGAACAATAAAAATAAACTTTGAAAAAGCATAAAGTTTCTTTCTATGGAGAAATCTGGTAAGGAAAATAGACGTTTTTTCAGAGTAGGCACAGATATCATCTGTTATATCATCTATAGAATAAAGTAGAATGATCTATGAAATGAATGACAGTCTGGTATTCTTATTTATACATTCAAACTAATTATACATAAACAGAAGTTTGAATAAACTGTTAGCGTGAATACACTAAAATAAAGATTATTCATTCCTATTAATACTCTACTACTATATGCTGAGGTAAAGTACAGTAGTTCCAAAGAAAATGCTTGCTAATGCTCTACTCCTTTTTATACTACCTACAAAAAGCAAAACTCTACGAATAGACTACAATATACATATTGCCCGTCAATATACCACTACATACACAGAAACATTTTATCTGAGGCCGGGCACACAGCATCAAATGACTATTGCTGGCCCAATTTCATGGAAATCGCAACACAAAGAGGCATGCTGAATGTTTGTTTTTTTTTAAAACAATCTTCTTAGCCTGCCACTGACAATTGGCAGGTATTGCAGTACCTCGCACTCACACAGAGCAAGATAGGTTCATGGGCCGATGCAGGGTGTGTCCCACATGAGACTTCAATTAAAAAGGCAATTCCTTTTTGTACTACTATATCTATATAGAAATAAATGTCTAAACTGAAAGAGTTTAACTATTAAAATAACAACAGACTAGATGCCTGCTCTTATATTATCTGCAGAAGAAAATACATAAAATAAGAGTTTAAATTGAATAGGGAAAATAGACAGAGACTATCAGAAGATAATGACAATATAAAGAACTCTTTATATTTACAAAAACTGCACATTCAACAACCTAATACAAATATGCCAATTAATAATTGTATGCAGAAAAAACAATTTCATATGGCACATCCCTAGGTGACTGTTGAAATGTGCAGTACTGTATTGTAAATATTACCATGTTTTAAACAATTAGAGTTTTGATGTAAATTTGCTAGAAAAGCTGTAGTAATTCAAAGATTTAATGTTAGTTATTTTTCACACGTATTAGTTTAATCAAGCTACCTCCTTCCACAGACAGGGTTGAAGATTCAGCCTCAGCAGAGGGCGCTGTTTTAGATTCAGCAGTGACGACATCATCTGTAAGCATCATGCAAGTGGTGAAACATTAATGATGGTTAATGTAGCGTACAAGCAATATATATTATGCAAAGCAAATAGTGCACAAGTCAATCAAACCTAATTAAATATGCAATAGCAGTCCTGAGAGTATTAATTAATGCATTACACTTAATTGGAAAATGGAATTTGTTTACCGTAAGTTGTCCTCTCTACACTTCTCAAATTACTATCACTTTTTTAATATATCTAACATATTATTATAATCCTTATTGGATACTTTTGTTAAGGGTATATATTAGTTTGGTGCCCTTCAACTAAATATTTTTAATTTAGGTCTAATGGTAGTCTTATTATTTTGTTAATATGATAAATATGTATGTTTTATTATATAAGGTAATTTATGTTAAAACACACATTAAGTGCTACTGTTGAAAAAGTTTCATTGACTAAAACTGAAGGTAATCATCATTAATTATAATTAGGTGCAAATATACTTGTTCACATATCAAATATACTTGTATTACTTTCTATGATTAGAAAAATTAATAGTGTTGATACCTCAATGAGGAAATGTTAAGTGAAGGTAACCCAGAGTAAGTATAAACAGAGAGCATCATTCACTAAATTAATTAATACAGATGCTGATTTACAAATTTTAAAGTTGAACAATGTATGTGCAAGTGTGTGTGGTGGTATGTGTGTGCATGTGCAAATGGGTATGAGTGTGGGTTTACTGTTGCTGATGCTACCTGATATAATTTCTGCGTCGGGCAATACTGTGAAATACACATTACCCCCCTGATCTTACCCCCCTGATCATTATTATCAGACTTCAGGTCAACAATGGGTTTGGAATCGGGAGTGGCTTCGGCATTGATGCTTTCAACTTTGATGTCAGGGGGCATCGTTTCACCTTTAAATGTTCCAGAGGATATAACAGTTAGTACAGTATACAACACTGTGCTAAATTAGAAACTAAATTCAAACCATTTCGTCCTTTTCAAACTTTCATCCGAGATTACTGGATTCTAACTCATAAGAAAACCTTCTAAATAATGAACTACTGTGAAAACCGAACCAGTAACTTCAATTATCTTTTGTTTTTGGTATGGATGAATGAAGAACAGAGCCTTGTCATATCTGCTGTGAAATATTTGGGATAACTGAAGGTCGGAACCTGGAAATACAGCAATAAATTTGTGAAATACTGGAAATAATAATACTAATTAATAAATTGATTATTAATAATTATTAATTTGATCTACTTCCAAGATTGCTGGTTTCATTCCCACAGAAATTCTTTTTTTTTTTTGTTCCACTTTATCATTTAATATTAGTAACATGGGACACAAATAGAATATACTCACTCAGTAATACCCACTCTCAAGATATGTATTACAACAAATTCAAATAACAAATTTGAATAAACTCAACGATATAAAACTGACTGTGAGAGTGCATTCAGTGCGTACATGTGGATGTGTTGTATATTTTACACCAGACTGTATTATTATGCTGTGCATACGCATAAAAAAAAATAAATGATTAGCACTACTTTTAAATGCAATATTATGACAGGGGCATATCCAAAGTGGGAGGGGAACACAGACATCAATAACTCCCACCAAAACAGAACAAAAAAGATTAGTAAGAAGAAAAGGAAGTAGAAAGGGGAGAGCATGGTACTCCAAAACAAGCTAATTTTAGTTTTAAATTATATGTACCCAGTGTTTATGGTCAAGCATTTCTAAACAAAAATCTCAAACAACCCCACCTCACTTGGTGCTTCAAACGCTGCATGACCCAGATTTTTCTCTGGATCCCCCCACCCCCACCTGCAATGTATATATCCACGATAATCGATTGGTAGCAATAATCGTTTTGCCAAGACCTTCTGCCATATAAATATTTGATAGACATACATTTTGCCAACAGTGTCTATTAAAAAGTTCCGCCCCGTGAAGTTTCTTGTCACCGAAATGAACTCTAGAACTGTGTGCCGATTAAATATGTATCATCTTCATTAGCTTGATATGAATATATTCATGTTTTACATCAATATATATTAGTATTTGATGGCAATAAGCTGGATATGAATATATTCATGCTGTTCACCAATAATATATTAGTATTTGATAGCAATAACCTTGATATAAATATATTCATGCTGTTCACCAATAACATTTTAGTATTTGATGGCAATTTGTTAAAATAATTACATGTATAATTGAATACAAGTAATGTATTTATAATATGCTTCCTGTATACAAGCGTGATATGTGCTTTCTTGCGAGATAAAAGGTCAGGTATACAATATTAAACAGCAGCATTATAATATTCCAAAGCGAGGGAAATGTAGGCCTAGTGTTTGAAGAGCAAATGTTAGTAGAGACCAATATGTTAGCATGAATGATTATCAAATCATTTTATGAAGATTAGCAAGCACACTGTAATCTTCTACCTTCTTCTTGTCCTCCCTCCTGTTCCTGCTCCTGTTCTTGCTCTGTATCTCCCTCTCCATCTGTACCAATGTCTGATACATCGATGGGGGTAGGGGAATTGAATGAACGGTGAATAATTAAATTTTATGATAGAAAAAAAAAAGATAATATTAAAAGCTTGATCTCAAGGGTTACTCTAAACCATGGAGTTTTCTAATAAATTGTAGTTGTACATGAAAGTTCAAAACAGTGTATCATTACAATGGACCTCTTTGGGAGTGTCAATCAAACTTGACTGACCAACCAGAACAGTGCTAGGAATATGCGCATGTCCAACACACGTATTGTCCCACAAACATAAGTGTTTACATACACTTACACTATCTTTTTGAGAGACCTAAGCAATATCTAAGGGGCGGGGCTTAATGGAATGATCTATTGTACCTTTAGCCATACAAATACAAGTAATTTAATTAAGAAACTACTGTAGCACCTTGCACATAATGCATGCGAGTGATTCTGCCTTATAAGCCAAGTCAATTTATGTGACAAATAATCTGTCACTTGCCCATATATGGGCATATCAAATATAGAATAAAAACATACCTTCTGGGTCTTCACCATCTTCAATTCTTTTTTGGCGTCTTTCTTCAATTTCAGCCAGCCTTCTTTCTTCCTCTTCAATTTTCCTCCTTTCATCCTGAAGTCTGAATATGGTAAATGTAGAAATAATTTATTTTTATATTAATTAATTTCATAGGTTATATTAATAATACTATAGCACAAATTGGCATATGTTCATACAATGACTTTGCATGAAACTGCATTAATGCTACTAATCATAATGATGTAAACATAATGTTAATGTAATATTATACTTACTGTATGTGGTTAATATTTATTAACTAAAAAATCTTAGGTCAATTAGTGTTATACTTTTACAGCACATTATAAACAAGCCTGAACATGCTCTATAACAATATACTGTTATAGCGAGATAAAAATTGGTGTAACCATAGCATGATCAAAGAAGAATAAAAAAATATAATTAGAAGCGTTTAAAAACAAATTACCATAATAGGTATTGTTAATATAAAACTTTATAAAAATTTCTTTCAACAGATATTTAGTGGAAGCATGTAAATAGTAATTAAACATTATTAAATAAAAAAATAAAATTTAAATATACAATACACAGGAAAGTAAAATTTAATAGACCATATTAGATGATTGTAAATTTAAAATCCAAATAAAATAGGGTGTTATTTAAAAAATTTAAATTTTATGGAAACAGTTTACTGTATTGTTAAGGGTTTGGCTTCTGAACCTGAGCGTCAAGGGTTTCAATCTGTTGCTGCATATCTCAATGCACCGATACTGCAGCAACACATTTTTACCTTGAATTCTCTTCTACCATAGGACTTAAGAGACATAATCTCATAAGTCTATCGATTAACATCTTCGAAAACAACTCTGTTGCATTGGTGAAAGTTCAGAAGGTAGTAAAACCAAAGATCAGGGATAAAAAGAAATGCTTGAAACCAAGAAGAAAGGTGTATATATGATTGCTAACTTTAGTAACCCTCAAAACTTTCAATCTTCAAATTTTTTAAATTAATTGTTTAAAAGAATAAATTAAATTTAACTAGTTTTGCTGATTCACAGACTATATTTTCTGCAAGCTAGCCTATTAATGTATAAGGTTATGATGATTATGATTCCTTTTTTAAACACATAAAATAAAGTTAACTAGTAAATCCTTGCCGAGCCACAGGGATTATAGGGCTGGAGATTTTTCCCAGATTCAAGTAGTGGGAAGAGGAAGACGGTGAGATGCTGCTCCACAGCAGGTAACTACCACCAATTTGCTGGTACCTGTTTAAAATGAAGCTAAAAACTGATGTACAAGCTCTCAATTTTTTTTTTTTTTTTTTTTTTTTTTCAATTTTTTAGTGTAAAATAGTAATTGGAGCAATTTATTAGTGGAAACATGGTGGAAAATATTTACTCTATATAAAATTTATAAATCATCACTTATTAATATAAATTAGAGTTTATAAATTCCCATACAACCAATCTAAATACTTCACTTACCAAAAACAAGCCCAGTTTGCGAGAGAGTACAATTAAAACTAGTTTTAAATCACATTGTTTGTATATATTTCTTTTATCTTTATTCATATATTTTGTATGCTGCTGTTTACTTGTTTCTGTAAATTCTACAAGTGATTTTTAAAAGTACAAGGAAAAAATAATCAACTACTTAATGTAACCACAAAAAAAAAAAAAAATTTTAAATGCATTCTTTAATGGGGCATACCTGGCATCCTCTAACACTCTGTTCTTTTCTGCTTCTTCTTCCTCTTGACGAATTCTAGCTTTCATGTCCACTTCCTCCTTGTTCAGTTTATACCAGCGTTTGAGTAATGAAACACCGCCCTCACTTGTATCTTTCAACATGATGACCTCATCAGGGGCCAATCCACGGTCAATTAGAACATTCCATTGGTCCCTTGTTTGTGGGAAATTATCCAGAACCCAACCACCAGCACTTGGATTAAACATAAGGAATGAATGAAATTATAGTAGGAAAAAAAGTTAGTATGTGCAGCTGGAGAGTCAAAATTTTAGGGTTTATCACTAGGCAAAGAAGCACAATTAGTAGTACTAATTGCCAAACATTTTTTTGATTGTGATAATTAAACTATAAACAACAGGTCGACATCTCTATAAATGGAAAAGTGTGAATGTCAAAATGCAGATGGCATACACATTTATATTTTTTCTATTCCATTTGGGAAAGACAAGAAGTAGATATTGGCCAATCAAGATTTACATCCAACTTCCATCTTATAACTGGCAATGTCATATCAACCCTTCTTTCATGTTCCTAACTCTGCAACTTTCACCTGTAGCATCCCCTCCACAGATTTTCTGCTCAATAACTTACCCAGGCCCATTTTGATCCTTTCGTTTCAGTTCCTTGTGAACTTCATTGATGGCCTCCTCTATAGCATCGACATACTGTTCTGGTGCCAACGAGTACACCTGAGATTCTGCTTCCACAATGGCAGCCTCAATGGCCGCCTGGACCTCAGGGTGTGATTCATTCACCTCAGGGTCTAGTGAATCTGGTTTGTTGTATTCCGACTCAGTGACTCCCGATGCTGGTTCAGTTGGGGCAATAGAACCTTTCACAGTTGCACTGTCATCTACTGAGTAACAAAATTCAAATTTCATTTACAAAATATTAATTGTTTTATTTGAACCATATTTAATGAGAGAAAATGAAAGTGCTGATATAAACAAAATTATTGTGATACGATTCCTTACCTTTATCTTCCTCATCTTCATCTGTTTTTCAATTTGTTTATGAAATATTAAAGAGAGAAACAATATCAAACAAGAATAACAATTTAATACTCTAATTACTTAATATGCAAACAGAAATATATAATCAAATTATATTCATCAAATAAATGAAATTAAAAGAAATGTTGTATGTCATGAAAACTAAAACAATCCCTCGACCCCGCCCCTGAAATGTTCAATTGAAACACACATTTCTCATTTAAAACTATCAAATTCAGTTTTTACTTATTTCCAAGTTTTTAGTAGAAAATAATTTATGTCGGTCAGTCATTGATGGGTCTATGATGGTATTACGCACATTTGTAAATTGGAAAAATATAGTCTCATTTATTAACTTCAAATTGCAAGTTAATAACTTAAAGTAATAAACTTTAAGTTATTAACCTTATTTAAGTAAATTACTTAAGATTATTAACTTACAATTTAAAATTCATATATTGTAAGTTAATTACTTTAAGTATTTAAACATTGAATCTTATTGTTAAAGTTTATTTTAAGTAAACACAGAGATTGAATCATTAAATTATGTCTGAACCATTAAAAGCCAGCAGGCTTCAGAGGAAAAAAAAAATGTTGATGATATATTGTACAACTGATTTTTCTAAGACACAAAAAATGATGTTTGACTGGGAAATACGGTTGGAGAAACAGTAGTTATGTTCCCAAGTTTATCGTCAAACACCCTTTGTGTGTTTTAGAAAAATTCATTTTTTTTACATTTAGGAACACATCTTAAGGCAAGTATTATGATGACTTTTAATATAATGACATTGACAAAAATTAACAAAAATCAGAATATATTTAATACAGAATGGCAAATATATGATTATTAGCTGAGCAAAATGAGCATAGCTTTATATGCATTTAAAAAGCTATCTGAGTGCAACCTGTGTCAGCAGCAAATATGGTTCCATGAGACCATGATGCGAGCATGTGTTGTGCAACGGAACGTTATTTAAACACAATTTTAAAGCCAAGGCCACCATTGACAGTCAGCAGACCTGTGTTGCACAAAGCAACCACTCACAAAGGCAGTAGACAATAAAATCACCAAACAATATGTACAAGTTTCAGTTTATGGAACAAAATATAATACAAGTGAAATAGTTATTCATAAAAAAACAATTTAAAAATAGAAAATAATAATATTGCAACTACAAAAAACTGAAATAGTTAAAGCTACTAATGGCAAACAATTATACAGAATAAAATATTATGTAAATAGAAGATTTATGCGAGAAGAAAAGTACTGTAGTTATTATAATAAAATGATATGACAAGATGATATAATAGTATAAAGTGCAATAAATGAGAATACAATTACATATAGACAAGCAATATTAAATGTTAGTAGTGTTAGTGAAATAAAATGTGTAAGAACTATGCAATACAATTAAGCGCTAATTGGCACTTTGTTGACACACATTTATTGAGAACCTGATATTGGCAAAACCTTTTGCATTTTAAAATAATGTTAAATGTGGACATTTGAATCAATAGGGATTCAACAATGTAAAATAGTCAGTTCATTAGAACTGGCAGTTATATTTACAATACTGATTAATCATGATTTCAATATACATATTTTTCTTATAGTTTTTAGAGTATTTTTTGCAATAAGATTGTCGCAATAATCAGGTTTGCTAGAAGAGCTAATTTGTGAAAATTAATATTCAATAAACGTGTTATTTAAGACCTGGTTTGAAAATATACAAAGACTTTACAACAGACCATGTTCTCTATGAAGACAAACTTGACCAATCATTAAGTGGTCAACCCTAAGTGATTAAGCCATCTTGTAGTTTCAAGAGCATGACTATGTCAAAGTCCAAAGTATAAGCAGTCATATGGACTATACTATTGTGTGTACCATAATTTGTATCAGAAAAATCGAGGTAATGATGTTTCATAATGCTTTTATTAAAATACCAATAATTATTATAGCCAATATGACTGTATACTTATATGCCTTGACCTTTGACATAGGGATGCACACTTTATACTACATGGCTTTAGAATCCCTGTTATCAAAATACCACCTCACTTGAGTCACTTTGTATTTTGTCAGTAATTTGCATAATAGATACAATGATTACGTTGCATAACAGTGGCAAAACAAGTACAAATCAAATTGAGGAAAAAAATGGTGTTAATTAGACAGAAGACTTATAACACGCTGTTATTAATTGTTTCTACCTTCTTTCTCAACCACTCTATCCTCATTTTTCTCATCTGTATCTGTATCCTTTTCCTCATCTCCTTCACGAGGTGTTTTTTCACCTTCAGTGTCTGTTGTCAACTTGTACCTTTCTGTGTTAATGGAAGCAATGATTATTATGAATGATACCTGAGTATGCATTAGTCATGTGATGATTACTATTTGAACCTACAAAATCACATGCTCTGCAGTTCATTTCTTTTCTGTGTCACTCAGTCAAAATTCTAATCATCCATGGAGTAGGTAATAGAATACATTAACAATTTATGTTGTCTCATACAAAGATTGAATTACCATCAGATGTTTCAGTTTTTAAAATGCTATTCAAAAAACTCTTGAAATATAGCTTATTTTCAGTCATATGTTTTACACTTGCTATTACTTTATCAAAATTATATGAAGTTTGATTAAAAAAAATGAGTATACCAAAAGAGCACACCATCACTATATGGCTAAAAAAAAAAGAATTGAGTATTACAGCAAAACTTATGAATTAACAGGCCACTATGAAAAGAACTACATTACCAAATAAACAAAGAAAAATTACCAATTGTTGTATAATGTATATGATGATGTGGCAGATTTCACAGGAGGTTATGAAACAACAACATTAAAAATGCATTTTCAAATTGTTAAAAGAAGAGACAGAGAAAACCTTTTAGGGATTATTTGGGGTTTTTTTTACATAGCTAAAGAAAGGAAAAGCTAGAAAATCAAAAGCAGAAAAGTTTAGAAATCTATTTTAAAAAGCCTAGAATACTGCATTCCAAAAACAGAAATAGTCATAGTGTATTCAAAAAAGAAATAGTATCAAAGCCTCGAAATACCAGGATAGTTTCCGGAAGAAGATAGTTTTACCAACTGAGTAGTGATAGTTAGTATATGGATATGACATTATACTTCAGTTGAGTTATTGGCAAACTAAACTGACAACCCAACCTATGTGGCATCTATGAAAATATAAGTAATAATCTAGCAAGCAAGAAACACCAATTGAAAGGTTGATGAACTAATCATAGTCAAAAGCCTCATTTAGTTTAAGCAATAAAACCAGTAATTTTCAAATCTAATTTTACTTTGTGATGTGCACAGAGATTATGAATATATGTGAGTTGTTCTTGTCAATAATTTTTACTCAAAATTTTGTATAAGACAGAAGATGTGTTAATTTAGGACAGACCTACGAGTTTCACAGCAAACCTATATCTATTAAAAAGAGATGATATTAGACAGCTGACAAAGGACTCCCTCTACATGTTACTACGTGTTATACCTTCTTCTGCTTCGGCTTCAGCTGCCTCGGATTCTTCGCGGGCCTTGACACGAGCAAGTTGCTCGGCCGCTACAAAAATCACAACACATTACAGTCAACTACCATTTACTTATGATATGCGGAATACTGAATTATTTATATGCAATACAGGGCCACCCAGCCTTGGAGTTTCCTAGCAAGTCTAAAGCTAATTTCAGGCCCTCCACCCTCCTTAAAATCAACCCTTATTATTTAGAGTTTACCAATGTTATCACCCATCCACCCTTAAAATGTCTATCATCCACCCTACCCTTAGATTTCTACAGCCACACTGCTTTAAGATATCACTGTCGAATAGTATACAGATAATCTTAAAAATCTAAAAAATATTATTATTACAATCCATCAATAAATTTAATAACCTATAGCTTATTACATAATATGGCATTACAAATTATTAATATAATTATATCCATCATTATAATTAACAGTGTTATCAGTACTATTACTTTTCTATTGTTAATGTTTTTGCTACTGTTACTGTTATTGATTTTACTACTGTACAAAAAAAGTTATTTCGAATAATATATCACTAAAAATTTTTAATGAAAATATGCATTTTGGTCAACTGACTGTTTCCTCAATTGCATCTGATGCAGATGGGCGTCGTGAGGCAAAACTTATGTGGCAAAGACAAGTCACTCGTCGCAAATCGTGTTTCAGAGAAAATGGCGAAAACATGCTGGAATGTCAATTTTTTTTTAAATCTATTTTATTGCACTAAACTAATACCTTTATATATCTATACATCATGCTATGTTGTTATTTCCTCATTTTCAATGTAAAAAAAAACATTTTTAACGATTTGGTGATGGTTTCTGCCTAAGAAATGCCTGAAATCGTAAACTTTGAAGGCTGATTTCTCAAATATTGTTCTTTAAACAACTGTTTGTTTAAACTCCTGTAACTTCATAACGAAATGTCGGATTTAAATGATTCTTTTACCATTTCATAGCTCATATTTTACTCTTTATCCCTGTATTAATAACTTTGTGATGAGTGACTGGTTTGGATTGTCTTTGCCACATATGATACAAGACATGGAAAACACACATGGGCATATTATGATGAGGCTATACTGTCACTGGGTTGAATTTGCTTGCATGTAGTGAGCTTAATGTTACATGATTCATCACAGGCGGGTCATATGATTAACACCTCAGAATATAGACCTTTTAAACAGGCATAGGACGATGTGGTTCCCACCAAAATTATATTGTGGCCACATAAGAATGGGAGTTTAAATGACAAATAAGCACAAAGGTTCCAATACTTTATGTAAATGTCAAAAAATGTTGTTTTGCTTCTGAAATGCAAGGATATAGGCTACTGCTATTATTCCTGAATTAGAAATGTGATGTTAGGGAATGAAGGCGTAAAGTTACAAGTGAAACAGTGCAGCAAACATAGTATGTTTGGCATGTTTACCAGTAGGATCATCGGACTGCTCATCCTGTGCAGCCTCATTGGGATCAGGCTGCTCGTCTGAAGATTCAAATACATTGGCTAGAATGGAATGAAGGCAGCATTAATAAAGTGACCAGGGGTCCGGCTTTAAAATTGACAGCTATTTGAAATTGTATTAAAACGAAGTATAGTTTAGTTTTTTCTTAAGTAATTATTATTCGTATTAGATTCTTCAAAGATATTTTTCTTTAATATTACTTTTAATCAAAATCTTCAATCATCTTATATTCCTAAGGTATGTATTTATTCAGTTGACTGCAGTGATTAACATTGTAAAATTTAATCTGTATGTTGGGAATGAGGAATATGTTGTAAATATTACCCACCTTCTCTTTCCTCTCGAAGCTTTGATTTGACTGAAGAAATTGCATTTTCTTTGGCCTCTTCTGTGGCAAGCTGAATCTGTTTCTCTTTGTGAGCCTTCATTCTTGGTTTTATCAATTCAGTTACATCAAGGACCTAAGGATTATAGAAATTACTGACTGAACCTATTATTACTTTGGCTGCCACCTTGAATAGAACATCTGTATAATATGTATTACCATGTTGCTTTTAGGAGCAGCAACGCTCTAGCGATATTTATTATGGGTTCCTTGGCTCTTTATATTGTGTGAGCATTTTTCCTTGAAATAATTGCAATGGTGAACATCAGCCTGTTAGTATGGAGTATTTAAAAGCTACAGCCAGATACAAAATGCATCGTACAAAGGTCGGTAGACGAGGCCATATTGACTCCCGGTCAGATGGCCTGCTGATTAATTGTAAGATGCCGTCCGAGCGGATGATCATCATTAAAAACAACTATTTGCGTGCACCATTTATGAAATTGAATTAGCACACGACCGTCTGCATAGTGTATGCCCCCGCTTAACAAACCAACTGTTGAATTGCTTAAAAATTTTGAACATCAATTGATTAGAGATTTAAAGCATTTTTCTTACCCTAGCATTAAACTTCTGAGCAAGAAGATGCGAGATGGATGTTTTTCCAGCTAGAGGTGGGCCAACTACACTGAGTTTGCATGGAGGCCTCGGTTGTGGTCCAATCAAGTATGGCCTGGGGTTTTTCAAGAACTTCTCAAAAGCCTCTGGTCCAGACATCACATATATTTTATCCAAGAAACTACGAAGACAAAAACATAATTGTAGAGCTGTTGCTTATGGCTTGTGGGAATCCTTTTACAAGACAAATACACAACCAAGAGTATGAGAATTGGTTTTGATCATAATTATACAATCCAGTAATGTTACATTATTAGCATTGCATTGATGTTGAATAAATCATATAATAAAAAAGAAAACAAGGATATTAAATACACGATATTATTGAACACAGACTTTTATATGAATATAATACAAATAATACAACTATATTGTAAGAAACAAAAATGAAAATTTGAGTGTTCTTAATCTGCATTTATTTTTCAAAATTGAATTAGTATCAATTCGCAGCCATCATCAAATTATTTGTACTCTTTTAAAATTATACTTCATCATATGATAATACTTATTTTATCTCTTATATTTTCATTATCTTGTATTTATCTCAGATAAGAAAGTATAATACATACTGCATTATAATACATTAATTATGTCATCATCAGGAATAATGATGACATAATTAATGTCAAAATATTGAATCCCAACACGATGGCATGTATTTCAATACTTGCAGTATGTATTATACTTTCTTGTATTTATTAACATCAGAATTTTGTAAAATCATATTGTTATTGCTTAATAAGTCTATAATAATTTGTTTCCATTTTCTTAAATTCTGAGAACTGTGGTATTAATAATGTAGAACTAGTAAATAGAAAGACAAATAATTCATTCTTCTTAGAAGTGTAATTTATCTTTAAGGAAACTAAGTAATTTAAGTGATCTGTGTTACTAAAAATGTACACCTAGTCAAAAGAAATAAATCTCAGAAAATATTCTCTATACCCGACTGCATATTCTGGCTTTCCCATGATTACATTCCCCTTCTGCAGTTCCACAGGGCAAGCACGTGCCCAACGACTACGTCGCCAGCGGTACCGCGGGGCCACCATCTCAGTGCTTGCTAATGTTCGCATTAACTCTTCCGTTTCCACATCCTCAGGTATCTCTTCTTCCTCAGTGTTTTGAAGACGGATCGGTACTGCTGCACGGCGTAGTGTAAATGTGTTCAGCTTGAGCATAAGGTCTTTAAACAGCGTGCCTGGCGTTTTGTTTCCATCTAGTTCAATCAAATATTGCTGATCATGATCTGCCATGTAATCCTTTGGATGAAGTAAATGGCATCGCATCATTTTCACTATTGCATTTATGTTGTTTTTTTTATTAGGCCAAAAATTGTTGCCTGGTTGTAACCACAGAGCTAAAATTCATGGTTAAGCTATCACATGTATTTATAAATAAGGCAAACATACTTTTTTAAAGATCATCAGAGAAGGTTGGAAAAAAAATAAAAATTAAATGTTGTTTACTTTTTAGTAAATGGTTTTGCCAAAAACATCCGGATGGAAGAGGATATAAATACAAAATTCTATTGTTGAATATAAACATTGTAGTATGGGATAGTCAAATCTGTTATCGCCATATATACCAAGAAGGACTCTTTGATCATCAACTCCTCCTAGCTGAACATAGTAATAAGAATAATTGGGGAAATAGATCATTTCTTGTTGCTCATGCTCTCAAAATCTGTAATGCTCTGCCCATACACATCATGTCTGATGAAAATATCACTACAATCATGTCCAGTCTAAAGAAATATATATTTGACCAGCACTTTCCCACTAATTAATTCTCCTCTTCCTGCACTATTACCTTCCATAATTCCACTCTTGTATTTTTTCTGTCTTGTTTGGCTCTGGCACCATGCGGATACCGGCCCCTTATAAACATCCACTATTATAATTATTATTATTATTGTTAAATACTTAAAATAAAATTAGGAAGAAATATATATATCTTATTTTAGGAGATTTCAAGGCAGAGGTGGCCGTAACAAGTAGACAGACATTTCCATTTTATTGTGGCAGTGTGCGAGTTAAATGGCAAAAAATAAATTTTATTTTTAATCGCAATCCTCAATATTGGCAGGCAGCAAGCTCACAAAAGTGCCTTTCAACAAGGTTTTTAGTCTCCTATAAATTTATTACAAACTTACTGTTATTTTATATTTCCTATTTTCCTACACAATTAGCACATAAAATATTTAAGCCTTCACAGTAGAAAATGCTTGTCTCCTACCTCATAAAGTCTAAGCATGCCATTTTTGTAGGATTTGATATTAGCTGTGACATACGCAGCAAGGTCTTCTGGTCTTCGCACAAGTCGTTCAAGAATTTCAAAGCTTAGCTCAGGAACAGCATCAATTTCCTATAAAACCAAAGAACAAAGAAAAAAAATGACGAAATGCATGTTCAGATCAAAATGCATCTTAATTTAACATAGGTAACTGATAATTCCTTGCTTTCACATTACCAACTAAATATTATAGCATGATCAAAAGGCACATCGTGGGTCTCATTTGTTTCATCTAAGCCTATCGCAACTGTAAATGTACCTTCAAAAACAATCAGTAAAAGGTTGAGGCAATATCTTTATTGTCCAGGACAAAAAGTCAAGCCCTTTAAATGACTTCACACTCAACAAAACAGAGAAATCTGCTTAATTACACCAGCACCGATTTGAAAACTATAGTCAGCAGTACAGCGATTCCAAGGCAAAACAACTTTTAACAAGAATACAATAGCAGTTAGGTTGTTTGCCATGGGACGGTCGGGCACCCCTGCCTTACCGCTCGGACATGTGATTCGCCTGTAATTTCAATTACAAAATTTATATTTTTTAAATATTTTTAAAGATTATATTTCAATTTATATGTTTAAATGAGTTAAACATTTTTTTAGGTATAGCATTTTTTATATGGATTGCAAATAACAAACAAATGACTTGTACAGTTGCTTTTACAACACCAATAAAGTTCTGCATTTAATATTTTTGTTGGATGGCAGTGTTTTTATATATGTCCATTTTAGTATACAGTATTTTTAATTTCCATTTATCATTATTATTGCAATGTAATGGAACGAGAATCTTACCCCTTCCTCTTCTATTGGTTCTGCTTCTTCTTCCTCTTCTTCATCTTCTTCTTCCTCCCCTTCTTCATCCTCATCACCATCTTTGATTACTTGTGAAGTGTCAGATTTCTCCGGACTCCAAACCTCTTTAGTGTAAATGTTCCCAGTCAGTGAGTCTACTCGCTGGTTCACTCGTCTCTCATACAAGTCATTATCTGGTATCTATTAACACAATTTATTTTTTTACGGATTTAAATCCTTTTTTTAACACCTTTTTAAAAATAAGTTTTAATTCAAGAAATACCAAAATCTGTATAACTTATATTTTAATTTTTACACTTAGATGATATTTTTTTGTAAATATGTACAAAGGAAATATTGTAAATTAAATGAAGAAAATGGATAAAAGTGGAGTGCCCCCACTAAAAAGAGAAAAAAAAAAATTTTTTTAATTGTGCAATTCACTAATTTAATAAAATTATATGGGCCTACCATCCCAAAACCAGCGTACTGTTGCTATATGTAAACTGAGTAATTAGCATAAAGAATGTGGCAGTGTAGGCCATACCTTTATACAGAGAAGTCATAATACTTTTTCTCATAAGTGTTGGCAATAGTAAGTCAATTCCAGTGAATTAAACCCATCATTTTAAAGCTTTTTTTTTTTGTTGAGAATAAGAATATTAAAGTGTAAATTTTCATTTTTGCGGTCACTGATTCAGTTTTTGATATGGTAAGCATCATATTTATGATCATGATTTAAATCTGGTCCAGCATTACTATTCTAATCCTGTTTGTTTCTATATTATTAGGTACCGGCAAGGAAGTGTAAACTATGCAGGTTTTTAGTGGAATTTCCGGAAACTGGAATGATATTCATCTTTTTTAATTGAGTCTCTCTTGAAAACTATTGATCAAATATAAATTTTAAAAACACCTTTGTAAAGCTTATTTCATTATCTTTCATATGGTACTAAATATGTTCAAATCCATTCACAATAAACATATATAAAATGTACTAGAAGTATAGTCACTCAGTAGAGAATTGGGTTAGTGAGTACAGCAAACCTGGCGGCGCCGCGCACAGCCCATGAAAGTACCTATTGAAAACTATGACAGCGGAGGGAGGCCGTTAACAAAGAAGAATAGCCAATGGCAAAAATATTTTCTCCAATAATTGGGCTTCAACTAGGTACCAAATTTAAAGTATTTCTGCCCTATTTTGATATCTAAAAATCGCTAGGAAACTTTTTCAAAACTTCAGATCTAATTTTGAGCTATTTTTTGTGTGATGACCCCAATAAAAATACCCATCAAAATAAAGCTTAGGA
>NW_022754911.1:10013-18765 GCF_011630105.1 Anneissia japonica | reverse complement strand
TATTGCCTTGATATTTTATATAGTTTATAAAAGTTTTGTTTGCAATAAAGTAATAAAAAAATGAATTGCGTAGCTCACATACTTTTGTCGTTACAGCATGCTGAAAACCATACGTTTTACACTTTTACGGCGTGCGCGAAAATGCAGATATTAGAATGGCCATATCTCAGCAACCAACCACCCAAAAATAAAAATTTAAGTACCATTCTCTTAGTTTTCATGCCCTCTATCTGGTGAGATGAACAAATATGTTGCAAAAAAAACTTTTAAAAATTGTTGCCGGTACCTAATATTATTTGAGGTGGACATTCAGCATTTATCGTTGACAGAATACAAAAGAACAGGAGGGACACTAACTGAAATTATAATATTGTACAAAAGTTTTCCCCAAATATTGAATGTCCCAACTGACCTTTATGTTAATGATGAAGTCTGGTTTCAAGTTCCAATTTTTAACAAGTTCCAATTGATCTGGGATTGTCATGTAGTCTTCACTTAGCGATGGGAAACCATCAAGTACATAACCTAAAAGGAGAATTGAGTTAAACTAACAAATTAAAAGGCACATGAAAGCATTCTGACTCATTTAAAAGTATACATTTATAAGTGGTTTTTGACTGATTTTTTTAAAAAGAAATAATAACATTACATTTATATCACTTTTATTTTAATCATAATTAAAAAATGTAAACTTTTGTTTTGACAAGGTAGGCCAATTTTATTGTTCCAAGTATAATAAAGAAACTACTGTAGAGCAGTCACTCCATAGAATGCATACCTTAGCCCCATGCGGACAGAACCAACAATATGCAGGCCATGTATAATAGGCCAAAATGCAGCATACCCTCCAATAATTAATAATAATTGTCCAGCTGTATTCAGGCACATTACTTTCTTGCATGCTGCAGTATACCCTCAAGAAAATAATGTTTGTTTTCTCAAGGGATGCCTGGATATGAGAGGTGATTCCATTATTGTGACTCAGACCTTGTCCATTAACCTTTTCTTGTAAAAATTAAATGGTGTCTTTCTTTGATTATTATGTACCATTCCACTAAATTTTATGATGATCTGTTCATTAGTTTTGCTATAACCTTGCTAACTTAGTACAGAGAGAAAGACAGACAGACAGACACACTGCAGTGAATACATAATCTCCTTGGCAGAGGTAATAAATAAAAATAGTAATAAATAAACATTCATAAGTATGTTTTACTTTAGATCTACAGTCGGCAACTTTTACTCCTTAGGACCCATAATTTTTGGCCATAGCTTCCCACGACCCAAGACCTCCAGTTATCTTAGAAATGTCATCCAAGAATCAAAATATTCAAACAATGTGATACAACCCGAGAAACCTCTATTCTGGGGACATTTTACCATGAAATGAGAAAATTATATCTTTTAACACTACGGCAAACCCTTATTAAGGGGACACCCCTAATAATGAGACAGCAACACTCTCTGGGTGTGCCAAATGGTCAAATCAATACATATTCAACTCTTAGTAAGGAGGATACTTATTTTCTTTTCATTGTACAGTATCACAAAATCTACAGTCTAAAAATAAAAAAAATATTTTTTAACTATATTTTGACACCATTTGCACAAAAAAAACTTCACATCAAACCAGAATATCTTTCTGTATAGGCCTTCATCTAACCAATCTTGTCAAATTTTACCCATAACCATGGGGATTTCTTTTTTGTGTACTTTCATATAGGATTCTATTATATCATGTTACATGTACCCATTTTTTGAGTCGTTACTCTACTGGCACCTGAATAGGGGTATCCCTATGAAGGTGTCCCCTTAAAAGGATTCTACTGTATATCGAAGTACTGTTGTGTCTCATAACAACAATATAATAATTTGATAGCCATACTTATTAAAGAAAATAATTACTTAAAGCAGCTTTTCTGTTTTATTTTTGGATTTTTGGATTTCCATCGTTTTAGTTCGACTGTGTTAATTCAGATATTGGTTGCTTGCAGCTTTGTCATGTTTTGACTACATAATGCCCACCAATTTAGCTAGTATGCACTAAGCGGTAAATGCCCCTCAACAGTAGACAAATGAGGAGATGAGGATGTGAATGAGTGACACAACACTGTAAAGTTTGGTAACGACCCATAGGTTGCCGACCGTACTGTAGCTTCAGATTAAGTCAGATCTTTCAATCTGGATTAGTGATATCACAGAATTACATTTAGGATACATTATTAGTATCAACTCTTTGAAAATATGCAATGTGTAAATGAATACTCATGTCTCAATATTCATGCTCTATTAGCACTGCCTGTTTCTTGTTTGAAGTCTTGTTTTGAATAGTAGTGAAGAGGAATTTTGTTAGGTTAGTGCAATGATATGATGCTGTTGCCCGAAGTATTTGTACATGAATGCTTGTGTTTCAATAAAAAAAAAATTATTTACACCATTGCCTCTTTCTATTGACTTTTAATGTGTTTAAACTTGTTTGAGTTTTGAATGGTAGTGAGACCTGGACTATAAACGAAGACTTTAAGGTTAAAGCAATGATATGTGGTTGACTTTTGTGTACACAAATACTTGTGTCTCATTAAACTTTTTTTATAAAAGAGCTCCCTGTTTTTGCTTTTAATTGTCAGGAGTCTTTTTTTCTTTTTTTTCTTTTTTTTAATATACAAAGAATAATAAATATACCATGATGAGCCACTTCTGGGGAGTTTATTTTGTCCTCAATCATCTTAGCAACCATAGCCTCTGGTAACGCTTCTCCTTTCAACAGAATCTCTTGCATCTTAATACCAGTTTCTGTTTGAAGCTCAATGTGCAGAAGGATCAAGTCTGTGGCATGCAGTAGTTGACAGTGCCATGTCTGGGCAAGTTTATTTGCCAAGGTGGTCTTGCCAGCACCTGGCTTGCCCAAGACTATGAAGCATGTTGGCTTAGAATGTAAAAATCGAAGTTCAGCCTAAAGGAAAGAATAATAAATTATATTAGATTGAGATTGATATTGCATGTATTTAATTGTACCTTTTCATTTATAATTTAAATATTAAAAAGCATTTTTCTATATAAATATTGATTATAATGATTTATGTTTATAATTTGATTAGGATGTTGATTTGTAGGTTGACAACTTTAGCAGACCACTCAACTTCTATTAGTCTCAGAAAATAAGCTGTTAATATAAATTTGGGGGTTTTTTTTTTTGTTTTTGTTTTCAATTATATTCTATGGTTATAATTTATATTTTCTACATTTTTAGGTCTATTTATGAATGATTTACTATCATGGTGTAGTGCGTCCACACCCCCAAGATGTCTCAGGGTGTCAGTAACACTCAGAAAGCCTTTGTACACATTGTTATAAAGTTGGCGGACAAAGAAAAAATTGAGACAAAAATACTCAATTATTGGTACTAAAAAGCCACTAATTAGTTGTTTTTTGTATTTTAGGTTCTTTTCTAAAAATTTGGGAGAATTTGACAAAATTCAGGAGAATTTTTTTTAAAATGAAAATTTGGGGGGACCTTAATCGAAGCGGGCGAGTTGGAACATATGAATTCTATCATGCTCATAGGCGAATCACAGATCAGCCAGAGATAACTTGATAGTGTGTCAGGGGTCCCAAGTTGAAGGAATTTATTTCCAGGAGATCTGCGGTGGCGGGTTGATGGGTGGTGGTGGAGGGCAGGGAGACACTTTTATAGATGGATGGTCGACACCTCAGCTACCATGGTTGGAGGTGAGGTAAGAAAATTTATGATTTAGGCACCTACAGATGGCCGGAAAAGGCCATCTCACACTTAAATTTGAATATAATTTTTTATCTACTCCATCTGTTACCTGGCTAATAATGGTAATAGTAAGCTTTCTTAACACTTTAATTTTATTTTGATGTACATAGTCACACCCATCTGCACCGACTTCTGTGGGAAAATTTATAATAAAGCAGTGAAAACATGCTAAATTATGAATTTTATGAGATGGGTTAATTTCCGGGAGATTCTTGCTTGCTTGGGGGAGTGTGGGAGATTTCCGGGATTCCGGGAGATTCCCGGATCTACTGTACATGAGCCATTAAATGGATTTTTACACAGTATTATTGTACAGTAGAGCCCTCGGTAAGATGATACCTTTGACACAAAAAAAGTATCCCTTTAATAAGGATGGCTATAAATTTGAAATACATTATCCCTTTATTATTTGTGGCCAAAGCAATGTCCCCCACACAATAAAGGAAACCCAATGGTGCCATATTATGTAACTATTAAAATTCAGACGATACAATCAATATGGACTTACTTGGTCAGCATCAAATGGATCCGATTCCATGAGTCGCATGATTTCAGAGATTGTTGCTTGGGTGTCTATAACACTGGTCTCACTCAATGCACGGCTGCTGGACATATCCAAAACATGTGTTGCATCCGCTTCTACTATGTCTGGTGTCTCTTCCGAGTCCAAGAGAGCATGAGTTGCTGGCCGTGTTTCAGTTATGTCGATGGTGACACTAGGTGTGACTGGTTCCATCATGCTAATCTCCTCCTGTTCTCCAATATGAAACAAAACATTTCTTATAAGAAATACTGTATACAAAAAAGTGTGTTCATCAAGACATATAATTACAGTACTGTACAAGGGCATCGATCATTGGTTGAAAGTGGGGGGGACGAAAAGCAAAATAAGAAAGGGTTGGGAGCTAGGGCGCCGCCTAGGGCCCCAGCGGGAGCCCAGGGGCGAAGCCCCTGGAAGCTCTGGCGCCTATAGCCTTTTATAAGCTGTATCTAATTGATTTTAAGGAATGCAAAATATTTATTTCCACACTACTTTTTCAAAATACAGTGGCGGATACAAGAATTTGAAATACCTGTAGAGGGGTACCCGGGGAGGGAATTTTACAGATGGAGAGTGTAGACTACCTCAAAACCCTACCATGATTGGGGCTGTGGTAGGTAAGCTCAGAAGTGATAGAGGGCGCTATAGATTGTCGATACAGAAAACGGGATAGGAAATAGTTCCCGACGGAGAATAGGATACCCACATGTATTATCGTAGTTTGCGGAAGAATATCGTTAAATTGTGAAATTGTGCCCGAACTACTTCGAGACAACCTCCATTAATATGTCAACAAGGCTATGTTTTTTTCAAGCGTGAGATTCGGTTCTGTAGAAGTTTTTTAAGTACTACGAAAGTTTATAAAGAATATTAGAAGTGCTTTACAAGCTTTTTCATTACCTTGTCGGTTTTCTCCAGATATTGAAATATTAAGGTAAGAAAGATTTTCAAAATATTAGTGTAGCTGATAAAAGTTAGATTTCTGAAAATATTATATTATATTGCTTCGTCGCCTAGCGGGCCTAGGCCAAGACCCGACAATTGTGAGGGCACCCTCATTAATTTTTTTTACGCCTTGTCGTGGCGAAAGCATCGTTTTCCCCGCTAGCTGTAGTGGTGCCTAAGCCCATGGTTTGGGCCTAGCATTCGTAAACTTGTACAATAGATTTTAGTTAAGATTTATAACGTTATGGTAAAAGATAGATATTTAAAAAACAATTAAATGTATTATAGGAATTGTCAAGTGTATATGTATATTATCTATAACGTTGAAAACTAATTTTTATTGCTTTTTTTTTTATTTTATTCCCCTTTTTTTTTAATAATTAAAAATGGTATTTCTATAATACATTTTACAATCATCGTATCGATTTTAATTTTCCTTGTAATAGTCAATCCCAATGATAATTTTTCATTGGAACTGTGTGTAAAAATAAAGACAATATCACACATTTTAAAAGCATGAATTTATTAATACTGCTAGGCCTAATAATCTCATTGTGTGTACACATTTTGACTAACATGCTCGATGATGGTAAGTACTTGTTTCTTCCCTTTTAAAGTCTATAAGGCCTATACATTGATAATTAATAGAAGATGGATGATGACCCACACTATGTCGGTGTGTATTCGGATGCACTATGTATTAGACTATCAAGCACAAATGAAGATGGCATTTGTAGGCTTAATGGTCAACACATAAATAATGGTGCTGTTCTGGAGATGCGAGATGCTGTTCTGAAACTGAAGCAACCAATTTCAGCACATATCACTTAGTTACTAAAAATCCTACAACAAAACGATGTTGATGTTTCCAATATCAAGGACAGTACCCTGCGATCAAAAATTGCTAGCATCAAGGACACAAGACAGAAGATAATAAAAAACAGCAAACCAAAGTTAGATTTGTTCATGTTGGAAATGTTTGCTATTCCACAAGCAAACAAAAAGCAACCTGTAAAATGGCGGCGATACCAGGTGGTCCAACTGACTTCATGCAAAGATTGTGAGTTGCAGTTTTCTGTAAATGAAAAGTTGGCAGCAGAAAATAAGTTACAGCAAGCTTCAATAACAGAGCTGAATAGGCAACTGGCGGTAAAACCAAAAGTTTTGGTAAAGAGGATTGGCAGTTGTAAGCGACAAAACCAAACAATTAGAAGAAAGAGTTTGCAGGTAAATTCACTGAGAGAAAAAATACATAAAATGAAAAAGATGAGGCAGCCTTTAACTCCTGTAGATGAACAACTCACAAACTTCAAGGGTGAAATATCAAAACTTAAGAAGCAAAAGTACCGACAAAATAGCAAGTTCAATAAAAAAACACAAAACCTGGCAGCAGATGTACAAAAGATAAATGAAAGGTGCAACAAAACTTAGTGAGACGATTGAAAGATGAAAATGCAAAACTCAACGAAGAAATTGTTACATTAACATCATTATCGTCAAGAGAGATCATCACAAAAAAAGATGGAAAAACGTTCAACTGGCCAGTGCGCAATGCAGTATACTTTTGCCTTGAGCATGAGGTTCCAGCCAGAAACATTCCAAATGTTTTGCGATACGCAATTGAAGAACTTGGTAAACTAAAGATTGGTGTTCTGCCAGATACGGCCTCCTGCTTGCGTATGCTGAGAGAAATGAAAGAGCTTTCAAGAATTCAAGTTAGTGAAGTCTTGCAATCGGGAAACAATACAACATTGAAGTACGACGGAACCAACAAAAAGCGTACTCACTATTTAGAGGTTCAAATTGCTGACTAAAAAACCACCTATACTACTGGTATTACTCGCCTTCCTTCGGGAACTGCTTCGGCAAATGCTGTGGGGATAATACAGTCACTGGAAGATCTAGAAGCTGCGAACAAAGCAGTTGGAGGGTCAGCATCGAAACAATACCTCCTTGACTCTATAGCAAACACAATAACCGACCGCTGCGGTGTTAACAAGGCAGTCAACAAGGAAACTGATTGAATCAATGTCAGTTGGAAATAAACAGTTAAATCACTTTTTCTGTGCCATGCACCCCATAAGTCAAGATGACAAGATGACAACCTTCCGGAACATAAGCCTATGTCATTTCAACGCAGGAGTCCGAGTGGAGCACAGAGCTTTATCAGTGCTGTTTGTAGACTTTGTTTATATAACAACGCAGTAGGCTTGCCATCAGAAATTGATGTGTTCTTGAGGGGTCGAGGCATTAGAGTAAGCGAAATATTATCTCCTGTAATGGGTAGCCGATTCCACATATCGGAATGCTGGCGCAGTTTATTTCTTGCTGCTGCACATAATGGAATTCTTAACGAAAGTGTGGACGCCGACAAATGATTTACAGCGGGCAGTATTAGTAGATAGTAAAACCAAAGAATACCAGACAGGATGTAGAGCACTTGGCCTCATTGGAAAATATGTGTCGGGCCCGTGGATGAAATTAGTTGAAAAGGATCAAAATATCCTCGAGCTGAATACTCCATTCACACACGCCATAGAAAAAATGGAAGGATGGAAGTCAAACACAGATTCACTTGTTACAGGGGAAGCAAGCAGTCTATTTGTAGAAGTACCATTGGTTAAAGATGCTGTGTTCAAGAAGCTAACAACCTCACAGGAAGATGACTGTCAAGTGGAAGGTCTGTTGACTACACTTCTTGATGCTATTCTTGAAATCTGCCGTAGACAACTAGACGATCAACTACCAGGTGGCATTCATCATAGTCCTAGTGATGAGTTACAGATACAGGCGAAATCATGTGTTAGCAATAACATTAGTGGCGAACGAGTCTTTGGATTGCTCCACCATTACGTGAAACGAGCGCCAAATGCAAGTTTGAGTTATATTGAAAGTAAGATAGTCTATAAATGCAATAAGACTTCAAGGCCCAAATGCTTGCCCTGCATAGCAAACAAATTGATGCCGAAAGAAGCCAAACATTGTCAGCACAGAAGCAGCAACACCTGAAGGAGGGAAAGCAGGAAATGGTTGATAGTGCGGATAGAGCCAGGCTGCTACACGAAAATTTGCTGAATGATCTGATGCAGTATGGTGGACTGTGGCAAAATGATGAAAATATGAATTCTCATTTGGAGGTATTAACAACAAAGAAAAGGAAACTGATCGCATTGAAGGCTCAACTTAATGTTCTAAAGAAAATTCTCAATCAGAAGGCCGATGGATCTTTGTTTTGCTTCTCTGGGCAAGGTAAACAATTTCCCGTAGAGAAATTGAAAGAAAATTTGTCTATCCTGATGTCTTCCAAAGATCTAAATGATCACCTTCATATTAAGGAAATAATCATGGACTCTTTAATTCTGCTACAAATGAAAATCTCTCATCTGTGGGCAAATGAAAATCTCTCATCTGTGGGCGAATGAAAGTAATGGTATTATGTCCGAGATATGGTACGAAGGTACTATAGCAGAGTATAAGCAAGTGAC
>NW_022754911.1:7000-9066 GCF_011630105.1 Anneissia japonica | reverse complement strand
TCTAAACCATAATTCACCACTATAGACACTTTTTGACAAAAATGAAAAATTACGACTTTGTTACCCAATTAGAAGTGTTCTAATATAGACAATGGGTCGTGTCTCATATTATTTGTTATATTTTCATTATTTATTACTTTCACTTGACTCACAAAAATAATTTTGTTCGAAGAACATTTTTATATGCAGTTGTACTTCGCAGAACTTCACTTGCAATTTGCAATTTCTAGTATATTTTATATTAATGCAATCTTCTTTATTCCATTGATGTAGGCCCTACACTTAAAAAGAAAAAAAAAACATTTACGAGCTTGACAGAAATAAAAATAAACGATCAATCTAACAATACATAACAATTCAAATTCTCATTTTTCGTTTTATGTAGAATAGGTTTATTACCGTTCATGTGGCAGTATATAACGGCCTATCTTGATTGATGCTATGAAACACAGACATGAAGGTCATAATTGAATGCGTTTCTGCTGACATGTCAATGCGTTACAGATCCACAATGTTAACGCATTACTACCGACACACGACGGGAAAAACCAACAAAACAAAATCAAGATACAGTACATCGATTTTTAATGAAATTCAGGTAATTACCATTCTAAAAGTTGGTTTTTATTGATTATTAAGTAGTTTTCTACTCTGGTGTGCTAATATTTTTATCATTTTTGCACCCGTGTGTCCCCGAGTGGTCCCGTGTGTTTCGTGTGGTATTTAGTAGGACCCTTTGAACATAATTTTCTTTTTGCTCCACTCACTGCTGGGCCCCTTGATTGAATTTGCTACTGAAATGCTCATCATAATATTTTTTTTCAAATTTTCCGGTTAATCATAATCACTCCCGCTTACATACTTTGTGCAAACTAACACTCTGAAGTCGAAGACCCATCAACTTTCATACAAGTTCAAGTGGGTCCGATTGTCGGTAGCCGATCATTTCAGTCGCGCTTCGTTTCGGTCGCGCTTCGTTTCGGTCGCAGTTTATTTCGAACAAATATATGGAGCGCCGAAGGAGTTGCGAAAACGAAAAAATTAATATGCCTAGGCCTAGGCCCTATATATTTTAGTTCGTGAATCGGTTTATCATAGGCCTAAGTATTATTGTTTTGCTATCTTTCCACTAACAAAATATCTTTCTACTATATTCTCTTTCTTCCATTTACGGTGATATATTCATGATTGCAACATGATCTTGTAATTGAAAAAATGGAATTTAGTATGTGCTTCATATGCTATTCTTTTTAGATTAAAAGGCAAAATACTGAAAAACAACAATGCTGTGGGAAACAAAGGCTGGATCTCAGTAGCGGTACAACAATGATAAGCAACAGGTAAAAAGTAAATGTAAATAAACAGCCAGAAATAGAACCAGAGCTTTCGGTCCTTCCTCAGTGGCGAGTGATATATATATATATATATATATATATATATATATATATATATATATATATTGGGCGCCAAATTTTATGTAGCGGGTGACCACTACTTGAATTAAGCGAATCCGTCACTTAATTCGTCGTGGGGGCTCGGGTTCCAGTTACGCGCAGGCTCAGTCGGTAGATGTTTACATATATGGCCACAAATAAAACAAGAGGAACCGTTTCTAGTTATATACTTAATAATGATTTATTGGGCAATGGGGATTACAATAGGGACTAAATTGGACCTAACCTAACCTAACAAACTACTCACGTGAGACCGTCGGCAATGCAGCGTACGCTTGTAGAAAGTAAAATAATAATAAATGCAAGAAGTCCAACAAAAATAGAGTTCAGAATATATGGCAAAACAGCGAGTTCCAATGATATAACAAAGTCAAAAATCGCTTCTACTTGCAATCGTCTGGTTGCACTTGGTACCGGTAACTGTTACAGCAAATCAAACTGTTCTTCTGATTCAAGTAAAGAAAATAGTGGAACCAAAAGAGTAGTAATTCTTCTTCCTTTTTAATTCAGGAAGGTTTCCAATCAACAGCTTTCTGAAGAAGATTCACATTTATCCTAAGTCTATGATGTACATATATATACATATATATATACATATATATCATAATTATT
>NW_022754911.1:3283-6705 GCF_011630105.1 Anneissia japonica | reverse complement strand
CTCACTTGTCCTAATGCTAACTAAGGGGGCTTTGGGACAGGCTGATGGTGGTGTCTTCCGCCGAATACACCTACCACAGGCTTTGATGTAGCTAGAGACATCGCTTTCCATCTTGGGCCAATAAAACCTATCTCTGACTAAATCAAGGGTTCGGTCCCTGCCAAAATGACCTAAATCATCATGTAGCCCTTTCAAAGCTTTAAGTTTAAAGGAAGAAGGGAGGACCAATTGAAAACAATCTTGGCCATTCTTGTCCTTTCGTCGACCGTGTAGCACACCGTCGCGCATGCAAAGGCGGTCCCACTCTTTAAGGGCAATAAGGGTTAGTTTATTTTCAGCTTGTCGTTCGTGGGGGTTGGGACGAGAATTCCTATCTAAATAAAATAAAATCCTAGCTATAGTGGGGTCTGTTTCCTGAAGGGATTTCCAATCGGAGGGGTTCATAGATGACATAGTGTGTGGGGATGATTGTACAATTACTGGTGGGGGGACGGGACTGTCATCGCTTAAGATGGGTAGGGAATCTACTAAAGGGGTAGGTTCTACATCGCTAAAATCAAGGTTGATCTGGTGGTAACTATTTAAGGCTTGTATTACCTCATGATTTAGGGAGGTGATGTTAGCACTTTCGTCCACCTAGGGTTCGAGTCTTGATAACAGGTCTAACCGCCGTGGTATTTATTTACATTATACATGAAATCATATAACAAATATATATTTTATTATCCATTTTTTTTATTTTATAAACATGATCAGCAACCAGCGCAGATTTTCGAAGTTACTGGTTTCAGGAAGTAGGTGAACACAAGTGAAGTGGTGAACTGCGCTTCAGCGTACATGTTTGTACCTAGAAATAGCTAGTCGTCTATTTTAGCATCTGACCTACTTCTGTCTTTGCAATAATGTAACAAAAATGGAAATAAGACAAAAAAGAAATCACAAACCTTGTGTCATCTTCTCCTGAGTACCATGGCAATAAATATGTGGAAACTTTTCTTTCCACAATTATACTCCAGTTATGCAACTAAAGAAATAGGTCTAGCAAGTTGAGTGATTTTCTCGGGCTTATGAATATAACAGAAGCATGAAAAGACTTTTAAAATTATCAAAGTATTGATAATTTTATATGGAAAATATAAATATGGAAATAGTACATATTTCCTTTACAATATTATTATAACATGATCAGAACATTTATGGTAAATGGAAACGTAACAGACAAGAAAAAAAAAACGTATAGGAAACTAATCTATTGACTATACTTATTCCATAGATTTTTATTTGATTCAAGCATTAATAAAAATTATATCAATATATATAGCAAGAACCAAAAAAATGTATCTCAAACTCGGTCAACTTCGTAACATCTGCGTTGTTTCTGTAAAAAAAAGAAAAATAGCACCAAGTTATACAGTAATATAGTAACAATAACAAACTTTAATACTAATAAAAATAATTGTTAATAAACTAATGTTACAGTAATTTAAATAACAAATTGGCTGGTTTTTCCAGATATAATGTAAATTTAAAAAAAATATAATAATAATAATAATAATCAATAACATCATACCATATTTTAGTATTTATTTCATTTGCTGTATTTGTTATGTAGTAGAATGCGTAGGATTCATAGCAAAACGAAAATAAAAACAATAACAAACTTTAATACTAATAAAAATAATTGTTAATAAACTAATGTTACAGTAATTTAAATGACAAATTGGCTGGTTTTTCCAGACACAATGTAAATAAATAAAAATAATAATATATAATAAAAATATTAATAATAATAATATAACATCATATCATATTTTAGTATTTATTTTATTTGCTGTATTTGTTATGTAGTAGAAAGCGTAGGATTCATAACAAAACAAAAATAAAAACCATCCGATAATATTAATTGATAGTTTAGTAATAATAGTATTAATTTTATTTGCTTTTAAGTAGCCTGTTGTTACTTATTAGAAATACAACAAAACATAAATAAAAAAAGTATGATAAACCGATTGACGAACTTGCAATGATAATAAGGCCTAGGCCTAGTTATATTAAATTTAGCGTTTCGAAACTCCATTGGCGTTCCATATATTTGTTGAAAACAAACCGCGACCGAAATGAAGCGCGACCGAAACGAAGCGCGACCGAAATGATCTGTCTGTATTCCGATTGTCTACCTAGCCTAGGCCTCTACTAGCCTAGGCCTATACTAGCCCAGGCCTATGTATGGCATGGCTATATAGGGCCTAAGCCTAAGGCTATATAGGCCTAGCCTATAATTATATGCCTAGGCCTAGGCTAGACCTAACCTACCTTGGCCCGATCGTCTAGGCCCCATCCTCTGTTCTAAAAAGTGTACCCGATAGTCCACGGTATGAATTCCCACGGTATGTGGACCCGATTGCCAACACACATAGGCATAGCCTAGGCCTAGCCTAGCCCTCTAGTTGGGTCTGAACGTCTGCAAATGGGTATGGCCTGTTCTGTCACACAGGATTCTCTGTCACCCGTGTCACAATCGACCATTCCAGCAGAAAAATGTGCCTGGCTAGCAATTTTTCACAAATTTTGCAATGTACAAGTTGACAAGTCATTAATAATATTATAGTATAAAAACCCTACCTCATAACACAAAATTTGAATATTTAATAATACCGCGTTCAGAAATTAAATACTTATGAATTACAATACAACTAAAAAGCAAGCTAGCTACTTGGCCTAAGCAGCCTTACTTACATCGACCTCCGCCATATTCATTGTTATTGTATCCATAGAGACAAGGACCAGGGTCAGGTTTGCCCATAGGTTGTCGACGAGACAGCGGCTTGCGATTTTCTTTCCGTACGAAACATTTTGCATGAAACTCCACTCGGGTTGTCTCGACTGACTCGACTGGAAAATCGCAATTCTGGAGGTCAAAAGGTCATCAACCAAAGATAAACGTCTACAAAACTTCTGAGATACAGGATTGTTGCTCGCTGTCTGATTTAAAAAAAAAACACACTGCCATTCTAATACAATGAGTCGTTTAAAACGACATAGGTATTATTTGATTTCGCTGCACGAATAATAAAAAGTGTTAGGCCCTATTTGAATTTGAGTTACATACTGTGAAAATTTTTATTTTTTAGTTGGCCGCGGTTTTGGATAATTGTTTAACCTATGTCATGACGAATTCGAGTCAACTCGGCCCCTTGTCAACTCGGCCTCAATTTACTGTGTACGGTATTTATTGAATATTTACCAAGAGATTTGAATGCAAAGCCAAAATTAAAGTGTTTTTAAATCGTTGCCTTTTCTATTTCGTTTCATTTACATGCACTTACCAGGGCCGGCGGAACGTTTTTCAAAGTGGGGGGGGGGGCCCCACTTATAAGCGGGGGCCCCCACTTATAAGCAGGCGCGTAACAGGGGTCTTAGGT
>NW_022754911.1:0-3161 GCF_011630105.1 Anneissia japonica | reverse complement strand
TTAAGTTCTTCAAAATTCAAGGTTTTCCCATCTTGAAAACGGTCTGGTAATTTTTTCCCATTGTTATTACAGTAAATAGGGCTTATGTGTGTATACATACATAACAATTTAAAAAAAATGAGTAGTTGCATACAAATTTTCCATGAATCGATGAATCCCAAAAAGTGTCTTTTAATGACTTTTAAATTCTTCAAAATTCAAGGTTCCCCCCCCCACCCCTTGAAAATGATTCAATTAATCAATGAACTTCAAAGATAAAGGGTCCGGGTTCCCCGGGAAAATTTCGATTTCTAGATGGCGGGAGATGAGCTTTCCTGACTTCTGAAATGTCTTTTAAAGTTCTTCAAAATTCAAGGTTTTCCCCTCTTTAAAAAGGTCAGGTAAATTTTTCTCATTTTTTATTTTATGTGTGTATGCATACATAAACAAATGAGTAGTTGCATGCCTATTCTTTTTTCCATGAATCGATAAATCCCAAAAAGAAAGGGTGGTCCGGGGGTTCTCCCCCGGGAAAATTTTAATTCTTAGATGGCGGGAATTGAGCTTTCCCGACATTTGAAGCGTGATTTTATGAATTTTATGTTCTTCAAAATTAGAATTTTCTAATAGCAAAAAAAAAAAAAAAAAAGAAAAGAAATCAGCTCACGGGTCCTGAAAAGGTAGGTCTAGAATTCTTTTCTTTTTGCCTTTTTTTGTTGCCCAAGGGAGGGGTAAGGACCAATGACCCCCCTCCCTCAGATCCGCCAATATATATAGAATACGCATGCAACTACTCATTTGTTTATGTATGTATACACACATATAATACATAAAATAAAAAATGAGAAAAATTTACCTGAACTATTTCAAGAGCGAAAACCTTGAAGTTTGAAGAGCTTTAAAAGTCATTAAAAGACATTTTTGAAGCCAGGAAAGCTCATCTCCCGCCATCTATAAATCGAAATTTTACCGGGGGAACCCGGACCCTCTTTATCTTTGGAGTTCATTGATTAATTGAATCATTTTCAAAAGGAGGGGGGAGGGGTACCTTGAATTTTAAAGAATTTAAAAGACACCACAGAAGTCGGGAAAGCTCATTTCCCGCCACCTAGGAATTAAAATTTTCCCGGGGAAGAACCACAGGACCCCCCCCCCCTTTCTTTTTGGGATTTATCGATTCATGGAAAAACTACGTATGCAACTTATTCAATATTTTTTTATGTATGTATACACACATAAGGCCTAATTACTGTAATAACAATGGGAAAAAATTATCTGACCGTTTTCAAGAGTGGAAAACCTTGAATTTTGAAGAACTTAATTACTTTTAAGTTCCGAGGTGTCTTTTTTTAAGTTTTAAGTTCTTCAAAATTCAAGGTGTTCCCCTCTTGAAAATTATTATAATGAATCAATGAACCCAGAGAAAGGGAGGTTCGATTTCTTCCCGGGAAAACGTTGATTTTTAAATGAGATTTCCCGACTTCTGAAGTATTTTTTAATGACTTTAATTAAAAAGACACCTCAGAAGTCGGGAAAGCGCATTTCCCGCCTTCTAGGAATCAAAATTTTCCTGGGGAAGAACCCCGGACCCTCCTTTCTTTTTGGGATTCATCTTATGGAAAAAATCGTATGCAACTACTCATTTTTTTTAAATGTATGTATACACACATAACATGCCTATTTACCATAATGAGAAAGTTTACCTTACCGTTTTCATGAGGGGGAAAACCTTGAATTTTGAAGAACAAAGTCATTAGACACCTAGCTCAAAAGTCGAGAAAACTCCGCTTGGCTTGTTGGCCAATTTTTAAGAATGTTTACTATGGAAATTAATTTAGGGACCGATCGTGTGCGACGGTCCATTTGCCTTTTGTCGTAATAAATCACGACCGAATCACACTATATCTGATCATGTGTTACGTTATTGTGTACAGTGTGTTGAGGGTGACTGTCAAGAGTGGGTGGGGCCTTATAGTTAATTCTTAGCCCAGTAGACACAAATAAATTTTCCGACACCAGCGGAAAAGGTAATTTCCCGCCATCTATAAATCAAAATTTTCCCTGGGGAGGAATGTTGACCCCACCACCTAAATTTGAATTCAGATCTGCATGATTCATATTCCCATTCATCTTATAAGCAGTGGCGTAACAGGCGGAGGGCCAGGGGGAAGACTGTCCCCCTGGCGGTTTTTATCGGGCTGACCAAGCCGTCGTACCGGGCTGGGTAAGAAGAGAAAAGAAAGAGGGGAGAGGGAGGGAAAGAGAAAGAAGGGGATAGAAAAAGAAAGGAAAAAGGAAAAGAAAAGAGAAAAATAAAGACAAGAGTAAAAAGGAAGATATAATGAACAGATATCACAATACCCCGGCCTGCAACCCCTTCTCCACTTCAAAAAGTGTCCATATCGCATTTGATCTAAGCCGCCAGCTATTCTCCGCAGTGGCGTAACCACCGGGGGACAAGGGGAAAATATCCATCTGTGGAAAATCTTTCCCCATTGAATGCCCTTTTCACCCGGGAAAGTGCCAGAAAATCTCAAATTTTAAATCGCATATTTTGTTGAGGTAGGTCAATTTCCTCTAAAAAATTGCACATTTTAGGGAGTTTCGATCAATTCCGACGAAATTAGAATTAAAAAAACAAAAATTATTCGCGCGCTTCGTGCGCATTTTTTAATGTTAAAGCTTCTGCTTGCTTTCCTTTGCCTTCTAAGTTATAACACATAGTCCCAAACTCAAGAAAGAAAATTTAAGATAGATCGTTTTACCTAAAAGAAGGGCCTCAATGTATAATGATGTTGAAAGAATATGTTTGTGTTAAATAAAGCCATAAGGAAAATGCTTATATTCAGTTTAAAAAAAAACGAGTGTGGCCATATATAACATAAGAGCATTTCTTGTTGAGGTAGGCCAATTTCCTCTAAAAATTGCACATTTAGGGAGTTTTGATAAATTCCGACGAAATTAGAATTAAAAACACAAAAAAATTTTCGCATCGCGCATTTGTTAGGGTTAAAGCTTGTGCTTGCCCTCCTTTACCTTCCAAGTTATTTAAACACATAATAGTCCCAAACTTGAGAAAGAAAAATTAAGATAGATCGTTTTACCTAAAAGAAGGGTCTCAATGTGTTATGATAGTGAAAGAATAGGCCTATGATTGTAATAAATAAAACCACGATGAAAAT
>NW_022754910.1:0-728 GCF_011630105.1 Anneissia japonica | reverse complement strand
TTTAGAAATGACGAATGGTTAAGATTATATGGGCTTATCAACGTTTTGGAGAAAGAGAAATGAGGTGGTCAGAAAAAACAATTTTTTTGACCATGATGATGTCATCAAAATGTAAAAAGGAGTCAAATATATGAAAGAGAATTGTCTCAGCTATAACATACACAAAGTTGGAAGACGATCGATCAAGGATAAGCGAGATACGCTCAAATGCGTATTTTCAAAAATGACGTCATAGCTCTATAAGTCACTTTCTTTGAATTCAGATGCCAATATGATGACGTCACAATGTCCGATCAGCCATTATGATCTCTAAAATCATATTTACAACTTATGTGCTTTCAGAATATGTAATGAAAATTGGGGGTCACCTTTTAACCTAAGGAGCTATAACTGATTAAAAATAGGTCTGATTTTATCATAATTTCACTGTATAGCTGCACAAATACGCACAAAGATACCTATGTTTGATGCGCATGTACGGCATTGCTATTGGCCAAAAGATGACCGAAAAGAATGCAAATTTGTGAAAACAATGTCAGGAACCCAAAATATGTAAAAAAAACCTAATTTCTAACTTCCATACGTACTGCGCAAGTAAAAGTGCGCGTGCGTAGTGGAAAATTATGAAACATTTTGAAATGCTCAAAATTTAGTCAAAAAGTGATTTAGAGCATTTTGAAATTTTGACGCATGCGTGCGCGCGCGTTAATAAGCGCACGCGTAAAATT
>NW_022754909.1:0-833 GCF_011630105.1 Anneissia japonica | reverse complement strand
AAACAAATACAAGGGAATTATACGTTATATGTGCTACGGCTATATAACAATGGGCCTTAGAGAAAACATATAGCTCAGTCACTGAAATTGTAGAGTAACTATTGTATTTGTGCTCTGAAGCTGGTTTTCCACTAGGCGAATTTATTCGCGAGAATCGAAGCGTCGGTTCGCTTCCTGAGCTGTGATTGGTTGCGCATTTTTTCGCTTCGCAAAAACTCCGATAGGAATGTGAATGCGCATGCGCATGAACGACGCTTTCGACGATTCGCGCGAATAAATTCGCCAAGTGAAAAAAGGTTTGAGCCCTGGCCCGGGATTTATCAATCTCAGCTTAGCAAAATTTAAAAAAAAAAAAAAGTTAAGATGTCCCTATAAATATCTTAAGCTGATTTATTACCCAATCTTAGCAAAATCTTGGCTTAAAAATCGTCTTAGATGGCGCCAATGTACAATCGACTTTCTAATTTTAAGCAATTTTTAAGCGAAGCAACAATATGAATAGGCCTAAATTTAACTTAAGCAAAAAAATGGACGTAAGACGAATTTAAGCTGATTTCTACAGTAGTTTGATAAATCTGGCCCGTGGTCCATCGCTGACTGATGAAACAACTGGATCAGCCGGTTCCATTACTGTTTATCTAGATTATTATTCATGAAATTACGGAAGCACCTAAGCGCCATTCGACTTGACGACTTGTCAAGATAATTTATGTTGTCAAGTCGACATAATATACATATCATGTCGACATGTCAAGATAATCTATCTCTCCATGACAACATACAATTTTTATTATGTCGACTTGTCAAGATAACCTATCTTGCCATGACAACAT
>NW_022754908.1:0-886 GCF_011630105.1 Anneissia japonica | reverse complement strand
TGCTATTGTCATTATTCGTTCAAGTTTATTTTTATTACTTACCGGTAAACTCTATTGTACCAGACAACACAATTAAATGACCGAACACTTAGAATAGTACTTTGGTAGAACAAATAAAGTACATCCTTAGTAACGTTGAAAGAGTTCAGTTTCCCGAGAAGGTACAGTCGTTGGTTAGAACTTTTAACAATATTTCCAGTATTATTATTCCAGTTTAATTTACAGTCTACGATTGTTCCGAGATATTTATGATCTTTTACAGTTTCTATTTCTTTTTCATTTAATACAATATTTTCTGTAATACTTTTTTTTCTTCCTAAAATCAAAGATCGTTTCTTTGGTCTTATCCGCATTAAAGATAAGGAAATGTTCTTTACACCACGATTCAAACATTTTAAGTGCATCTCTATAATCATTTTCGTTGTTATTATGTATTAGACCTGTAATAACGGTATCGGCATATTTAATTAGACTAACATTATTTGCTATAATTTTAAAATCATTTGTGTACAGAGAGAAGAGAACAGAAGAGAAGACGCAGCCTAGAAGAATGCCAAAGTTACTGAAAAGAGTATTAGAAGAATGTTTACATATCCTAACCACCTGTGGCCTGTTGGATAAAAAATCACCACAAATTTATGTGTGAATTTATATTCATGCCACGAAGTTTCTGAGGCAGAATGTGTGGTTGGATAGTGCTGAAAGCAGAAGAAAAGTAAAAGAACATAGAGCGAACATAGGAGTGTGTTTTTCAAGATTAGATTGAATATTGTGAAGAAGAGTTAAGACTGCATCACTAACCACTTTATTACTTCTATACACAAACTGACACGCATCAAGTAGTGCGTTACATTCATTTAACAAAATATGTTTAACAATAATGATC
>NW_022754907.1:0-1509 GCF_011630105.1 Anneissia japonica | reverse complement strand
TGATGATGGTGATGAGAATGATAGAAAATGATTGATGAGAATGATGATGATGATGATGATGATGAATGACGAGAATCATCCCTCTCATCCTCATCCTCATCTTCATTCTCGTTATCCTCCTCCTCATCATCATCCTCGTGATGATGATGGTAACTGATGATGAAGAGGATAATGATGAAAATGATGATGGTAATGTTGATGCTGATGACAGTAATCAGGAAGATGATGAGGATGACGATAATAATGAGGGTGATGGTAATGATGATTATGATTATGGTGATGAAGATAAGAATGATGATGAGGAGGATGAGGATGATGCAGTTGATGAGAAGGAAGATGATGAGGTAGATGATGATTGATGATGAGGAAGAAAATGATGCTGATAAGGATGGTGACGATAATGATGATAATAAGGAAAATTAGGATGATGAGTTTGATAATGAAGATAAGGATGATGATGATTATGATTGATGAGGATGATCGTGATAATGATGAGGATAATTGATAAGAATGATGTTGATGAGGTTAATGATGAAGAATGAGAAACATCCCCTCTGCCCCTCATTCTCATTTTCATTCTTGTCGTTCTCTTCATCATCATTCTCATGATGAGGATGATAATTGATAATGATGATTAATAAGGATGATGATGATGTGGTTGATGATGATGAGGACAAGGATGATGATGGATGATGATGATAATGAGGACTATGAGGATGAATGATGAATGAGTGATGATGATAAGGAGGATAAGGATGAGGTTGATGATGATGAGGATAAGGATGATGACGGATGAGGATGATTAGTAGGTTGTGGTGATGGTAATGTTGATAAAGATGATTGTTGAGAATGGTGATGAGGGTTACAATGATGGATGAGGATCAATGCCATAGCCAGGATTTTCAAACGGTGTGGGACAATATCAGGGTGGACCCACTTTACGTATAAATTTAAACAATGTGGACTGGACCCATTTTACGCAAAAATATGAAATATCTGGACCCATATTCTTAAATTTTACCCATTTTTAACTAAATATGAGAAATCTGGATCCATTTTATGCATAAAATTACATAATTTGGACCAATTTTTAAAATGTGGACCCATTAGAAAAATTGTGTGGGACTTTCCCAACTGTGCCAATAGCTGGCTACACCATTGATGATGACGAGGATGATGATGGATGAGGATGAATATGATGAGTATGATGATGAAGAAAATGAAGAAGGATGAGGAGGAGGATGAAGATTATGATGATGATGATAACGACGATAGATGATCGATGAGGACGTGATGAAGATGAGGGCGATGACGATGGATAAGTATGATGTGATGATGATGATGGTGATGATTACAACGATCGATGACAGTAAGGATGATTATGATGATTAGACAACAATGAGAATGATGATGTCGATGAGGAATAGGATGAGGATGATGATGGCGGATGATGATAATACTGTAATGATATCAATAGTGGTGATAAAAATATTATAAATAATATTATTA
>NW_022754906.1:0-638 GCF_011630105.1 Anneissia japonica | reverse complement strand
CATTTATATTGGAAACAATTCCTTAATTTTAATGTTCTAAGGGAACAGAAAATCCAAACATTTCAGGCTGGCAATACAAAGAATTGCTTAAATGAGTGGGCAAAAATTACTTCAGACCACCATATTTTACAAGCAGTAGAGGAAGGTATTAAAATAGAGTTTGATGAAGGAAAGGAGGATGAATTAGATATTCTAAGATCCACAAATAATAGACAATATAAATTTTCAAATAATGAGATGGAAAATATCAGGACCGAGTTAGAGAAACTCATTAAAAAGAAGGTTATTACACCTTCAGAACTAGACCCTAAGGGTATTTCTTCCAATATTTTTATAAGCGAGAAAAAAGATAGATCATTTCGGTTGATATTGAACCTGAAAAATATAAATGAACACATATTGTACCGCCACTTTAAGATGGAAATGCTACAAACAGCAATAGCATTAATGAGCAAAAATTGCTATATGGCCTCAATAGACTATAAAGATGCCTATTACACAATTCCAGTACATTCCAGTTCAAAATTTGAAGGGCAGGTATACAAGTATATTGATCTTCCCAATGGCCTAGCATCAGCCCCAAGAGAGTTTACAAAAATAACTAAGCCAATGTATGCCACATTACGAAGTAAAGGGTA
>NW_022754905.1:0-621 GCF_011630105.1 Anneissia japonica | reverse complement strand
AGTTAAATGATTATTTTCAGTAAATTTTGTTTGTTGGTGTGTTGACACAATAAAAGTGGATATCAAGATATAAATACAAATCTCTTTTTATTCAATACTGTTCTTCCGTACTATTCCAGGTTTGAATATCAAAACCAAAGTAAAATACGGTATAAAAACCAGATGTGAATAATTCACAACAGAATAGCCTACATTATTTACATTTTAAGTGAGGCCAAACAACAAAGGTTTGCATTAATGTTAACATGACTAAACATATACAACATCAAAGGTCAACATTTTTATTCATTTTTTAAAATCTTTTTTTTTAAATTCTACTGTATTTATTTTTTTTACGTATTTTTTTAAATGTAGACATGTCCAAGCAGTCGAAAACATAATACTGTACTGTACTCGCAAGACCAACAGCCTGTTCAACTCAAGAGCCAGATAAAAATTGAAAACACCTGTCCACTTATTTGATAGCTAGATATTACTTCTTACTCAACAACAACTGCATGAGCATGTTCATTTGGGTGCTCTGTAACTTTAACTGCTCCATTATTACATTTCTGTCTTTTTTTTATCTTCTGTCTCTCTTTTCTCTTTTTCTGCATCCCTTTTCCTTCTCTCTGCTCTCTC
>NW_022754904.1:0-2318 GCF_011630105.1 Anneissia japonica | reverse complement strand
CCCATGGTTCGATGCTAAACTCTCTGGGACTAAGAGAAATATGTTTTTGGGGAAAAAAAAAAGAAAAATCCAACTGCTAAAAATATTGATTTTTTTTTCGGCCGGCCGCAAGCTATTTAAGGTTACCTCTATGAAAAAATATTATTCCTATGTCAATAAATTATCAAATGGCATGAGCGCTAACCCCAAGCGATTTTGGAGCTGTATTAAACCGTGCTATAAAAATAGAGAAAATCGAATAATATTATTCGCAATGGGGACATACTTTGCATCTATACCAGGGCAGAAAGCTAAGGTTTTTAATGATTATTTTAACTCTGTATTTAAGGTAAATAATTTTAATTCCGTCTATCCCCATCTCCCAGAATATCCACTCGATAATCTTTCAACATTTGAAATTGATAAAAATAAAATTGAGACACTTCTAAATCAAATTGATACGAGTAAATTATCGGGAAGTGACAATATTAGTAATGTTATTTTTAAAGATCGGTGCAACTCCTCTCTCTTAACCACTACATATTATTTTAAATTGGGCAATATGTGAGAGCACGTTCCCACAAGCATGGAAAATGTAATATTATGTCCCATATATAAAACAGGTAGAAAAGAAAATGTCACTAACTACCGCCCAATATCAGTATTAACAAATTTATCTAAAATATATGAATGTTTAATTTTTAACCACTTATTTCAACACGTCTCACCCGTTCTCTCTCCAGCTCAGCATGGCTTCACACAAAATAAATCATGTACCACCTTGTACAAAGGTACAACCTTGCAATTACATTACTTTGCATATCAAGCATTTGACAATAAAACACAATGTTATGTCATATACACATTTTGAAAAGGCCTTTGACACAGTCGAGCACAACTCCTCATTTATAAACTTTCTAAATTTCGTTTTACTGGAAATATTTTAGAGCTTTTGCACAATTTGTTATACAATCGACTGATGGTAGTACATCAAACTGGCTCCCTGTGAGATCAGGTGTACCACAGGGAACAATTTTTGGACCGTTATTTTTTACCTTTTCATAAACGACTTACCTTCAAATTTCAATTCATATTGTTTACTCTATGCTGATGATTTGAAATTGATTAGATTAATATCTATCACTTAATTCATGGTGCAATACTTGGCATATGGAACTTAGTTTAAGTAAATGTAAAGTTTGAAATATTTGTATTAATAAGAACATAATTTTATTTCCTTATATTATTTGTAATCATACTTTAGACAATGAAAATTCTCATTGATCTTGGTATAATTATCGATTCTAAGCTTACTTTTAACGAACATATTAAACATATTTATTTTAAAGCTAATAGGATGTTAGGGCTCGTCAAGCGAAATTGCTTTCATAGGCTATCAAAAATATAATACCATATCTCACTATTGAATTCCTTAGACCGCAAGTTCAAACTTGTACAGTTATTTGTAACAGCATCAGTTCAACACAAGCTTCCAAAATTGACATTATATAACGCCGCTTTGTTAAATTTGCTTCAAGGGTATGTAATGTTCCAAAGAGTTTTATCAATCTTCCTTCACTTAAAAGTCGGCATAATTTTCTGGATTTAACATTTTTTTTATCTACGGTAATTACTTAACATCTTTATTTGGTGTTTCTCTAAAACCCCGTAGGTGCCGTAATACCATTACTGAATTTCTCACAATTTCTTTTGCCAGAGTCAATGTTACTAAAAATGGTTTAATTAATTAGATTACCTAGATTATCTAGACGGTAAATCCATAGATATACTTTTTAATAGTGTAGGAGTATATCAAAAGAATATCAAAGTATTTTACATATAGTGACTACAGGAGAAGCAATGCAGATAAAGTGCCTTGCTGAAGGACACAAGAGAAATGTATAGTACAGCGAAGGACTGAAACCCCGACCTAGAGGTAGGGAAACCATACTGTTCCCGCTGCACCAAACCACTCCTACAACATATCAAACTATTGTTGTTTTAATTACATTTGTGATTTCATATATTATTATTATTATTATTATTATTATTATTATTATTATTATTATTATTATTATTATTATTATTATTATTATTATTATTATTATTGTTATTCTTATTATTATTTGGGCTACATGCTTAAAGTTCTTCTTGTTATGTTTGCCTTTTTCCAATTCCTTTGATTTTGATTTTCAATGTTTACTACTTATCTGTTGTAAATTCTTTGAATTGGAAATAAAATGATTGATTGATTGATTGATTGATATTATAAATGAAGTGTGTTTGCATATCAAACTGTGGCTATAAATTAGTTCAAATTCTACTTAGCTGATTCTTAA
>NW_022754903.1:0-1540 GCF_011630105.1 Anneissia japonica | reverse complement strand
ATCTATGTCTTGGCATCGTTTGTTAAAATTATAAATGAAAGCCGTTTCATCACCCACCCCTTGGTACATCCAGACTTCCCCAATATCCATAATGAAACAGAAGAGACCTAATGCAACTTGCCCAACAATCACTGTCATTATCTATAAATCTTAACTGTTCGACATATGCATTATATACCAGCCTCTCTCTATCCAATGTAATAATTCTCAACCAATATTTAATGATTCTTGTCAATCTTTTAGATCTAATTGTATGTCGGCCAGTTCACCTCTAATCGCTGCACTCTCTGAATTTCTTTTTTGTCCTAATACAAATTTACAAAATTTAACATGGATTTTTTCAATATCTTCGCGCATTATGTAGCCCCAGACCTCACTCCCATAATCTAGAATTGATTTTAGTTTAATGTCAAAAATTTTAAAGTAAATGTTAATGCCAAGGCTAGTAATTAGAGGCGTAATTCGCTACTCTTGCTAGCCTAGAGGCTTAAGGCTTTTAATTACTGGAAATCATGTTGCAGCATACCCTCGAGTAAATAATGGAATCCTATTTTGGAACATTCTTGATTGCTGCAGCAAACCCTAAAAAATATAATAGAATCTTCTGTTGTATTCAGGTGCATTATTTTCTTGAGCAGCGTACCTCTGGCCTATTGAGGATTCCATTGTTTTCTATTATGCTTGAGGCTAAAAAATCAAGTCTCTGTGAGCTTGAGCTTGAGCTTGACCTTTGACCATTTTCCCGAATTTGAATGGTCTCTTTCTTCGATCATAATTGGTTATTCCATTAATTTTATGATTATCCATACAGTACATGTATTGTAATTTATCTAATATCTATAATCATTTATTCTGCGCTATTTCGAACGAATTCTTCTCACCAAGTGTAAAATTCTATGTGAAAACAAAAGTGGAGGCAATTCTGTATCCGGTGTGCTCAGTTAACCAAAGAATTTGAACAAAAAATCCTTAAATTAAACCTATAGTATATATTCCCTAAACTAAACATGGTTAAACATTCATTAGTTTTTGCTTAATCTTGCTAACAGGCAGACAGACAGAGGTGAATACATGTTACCCTCCTTTTGCAGACGTAATTATATGCTATACAAAATAGATAGGCTACAGTAGGATCTCCTGAGTCAAGACCACAAATTTGCTACAGTACTGGATCTTTAGATCTGCAGAACATTATTAGGTGTCTGGTACCGGTATGCTATGCTATGCGATTTTTTAATTAGCTTTTTATTTTCATCATGATGATGACCATGTTTGTTCATTTAGTTGTAGGTTTAATCTAGACTCTACCATTGATCGAAAATATTTTATATCCCTGGATCTGTCATTGGCAAATTTTTTATTGGTGGTCTATGAATCATTTATGATGCCTACAGTAATTGGTACAGCTTGCAAATGGGTTGACAAGTTCGCAAATTACAATGAAATGTTGAACAAAATTTGCAAACTATGCCTACAGTATCTCTGTATTTTTCAAATGACTGTTTTTTAAAAGTTGCATTTCTTCAATTGTCTTGGTGTA
>NW_022754902.1:0-1342 GCF_011630105.1 Anneissia japonica | reverse complement strand
CCCCCTAAATGTGAACCTAGATCCGCCCCTGTTTTATCTCCAAATGAAAAAGTTACAGTTCCTCGGTAGAATTATGAATACGATAAAAATACGTGACCAACACACAAAAATCCGTTTTCACCAAGAACCCTTCCTTTTTGGGGCACCACTATTAAGGGGACACTATTCTGTGAAACTGGGAAATATATCTTTTAACACGGCCAACCCCTATTAAGGGGACGGGGACACTTTCTGAGTGTGCCAAATTAAATGTTTAAAATTATTATCAAGGGGACACTTACGGTACTTTTTCCATTGCTTCACGACAACTACAGCAGTCTCAAAATAAGAAAAAATCATTTAACTTTATATTTTGAGACCTTTTGACCTATAAACCAGAATTTTCTCTCCTCCTCCCGAATCCTTAATGTAAACATCGGTATTATAGGCCTACATGGTATCTTGTCAATTTTTCTTAACCATGAAGGTACTCCACCCTCCGACGCTCTCGCCGATTTCGGTGATGCTGATTGGTCGGTCAAATCGGACAGCCTTCCCGATTGCGTTGAGAGTACAACAATTGCACTGAAAACACCGTAGCGACAGAGTAGCGATTGCATGGAAACCAGGCTTTGGTTCTGCTGCATATATAAAAGGCAAAATTTGTCCGTGCATACGAACTTTTTACGCGAATATTTATATATCTTGGCGACTATTGCCTTCCATACACATAGATCAATCATCTGCAAAAAGCATGTCGAACCTTGATCATTCGAGTCCTCCTCTTTTGGAAGATGAGAAGCCAAAACATCCATACCCCTCGGTAGTGGAGCGCTACTTTAGACGGGGTTACAAGATAGGTAGGAAAGAGATGTACAAGTGTAGTGTTAGGCATACCATATAGTACAGTCAAATTGTCGTTTTTTTTTTTAGGCCTTGGCGAAACCCTAGGCCTAGGTGAGGGTAGCCGATCATTTCGGTCGCGCTTCGTTTCTGTCGCGCTTTGTTTCGGTCGCGGTTTATTTCGAACAAATATATGGAGCGCCGAAAGAGTTGCGAAAACGAAAAATATAATATGCCTATGCCCTATATATTTTAGTTCGTGAATCGGTTTATCATAGGCCTAATTATTATTGTTTTGCTGTCTTTCCACTAACAAAATATCTTTCTACTATATTCTCTTTCTTCCATTTACGGTGATATATTCATGATTGCAACATGATCTTGTAATTGAAACAATGGAATTTAGTATGTGCTTCATGCTATTCTTTTTGTTGCGTTTTCATATACTATACTTTTATACTTTAATAATTATGGTCAATAAAATGTATCTTTGATTTTAATTGAATTGAATATTGTTACC
>NW_022754901.1:0-1063 GCF_011630105.1 Anneissia japonica | reverse complement strand
TGTGTATATTTTGTGTTTATTAAGCCTTTGAATTTTATTATTTGAATTAATTTATTTTGCTATTCTTTTAAATTTCCCTTTAGATTAAAGTAATACAGTTCCAGTATAGTTTATTAACCTGAGCTGCATTCCATTTTCCATAGTCAACAGTATGCAATACTGGATTAAGTCAGGGTATTGTACATTCCTGTGGTCCTATAAGGGAAGTGTCCTGTCCACCTAAATTTGATGGATGACCGGAACCAAGGTAGGAAATGGAAAGTGACTTATGGGTGTTAACCAATATTAGAAACCAATAAGAATTATATTTTCTCATGATTAATAAATATAATAAACCAATGGAATACGTTAAGACGCGAATAAGGAGGAGTCATGTCCTTTAAAAGACTCTGAACAGTTTGATATAGGAGAGTCAAAAAGAAATCCAGTCCAGTGAGAGGAAAGCGGTACCTCAGCCGGTGGCTCTGGCCATTTGGCTATTCCACCAGACTACTGTACCAACATAATGCTACACTAACTTAGATGGGGCAGAGTCTACACCGTTCAGCTCTGATCGAACTGACTGTAAATAGAGATTGGCTAGGCTGCTGTTCCCAATCTAAAGTTAAGTTTAGTTTCTGGAGTGTTTTAATTTTTGTTACAAGTTTCGAGATTTATGCTGGAGGAATACCCAGGCTCATGTATGATCGACATGGGATGGTTGATGGTGTTACCTCGGATGGACGTTTTGATTTCTTGACTGATGGTTGACTTGAATCGCCATTTGCCATTCCTGCTGAAGTTGGATTCGCTTCTATATTTTGAAGAGTGGGTTTGCATGTATGCTCCAAGTGAAATAAAATGTAAAAACAATAAAAAAAAAAATGGTGTACAATCTTTGAAAGTTGACTTGCGGAACACAAATTTATTAAACTATAACAAAATCAAATGGATATTTTGATAGCTCTGCTATCTATCAACAGTGAGAAAACTTTGGAGATCTTACACATACATAAAAAAATAATCTATAGTATTAACCAATCGGAATCAAGTTAAAGATACAATTAGTTGATTGGACCACAAA
>NW_022754900.1:262-975 GCF_011630105.1 Anneissia japonica | reverse complement strand
TTCGAGTACTTTTCCGAAAAACTTCAAACTTTCAATGGAATAGTGTTTGTTTCTGCCTAGCTCACCTTGCCTAACCCTAACCCTAACTCTAACTCTAACTCTAACCCTAACCCTAACCCTAACTCTAACCCTAACACTAACTCTAACCCTAACACTAACCCTAACCCTAACCCTAACCTAACAAAAAAAAATTACATTTTGGAATCAACTTTTTAACATTGTCACTTTTTGCACAAAAGTGTTTATCTCGTCGAGTTGAGCACTTAGTGCAAATTTTTGACTTTCCGCCATATTTCGAGTACTTTTCCGAAAAACTTCAAACTTTCAATGGAATAGTCTTTGTTTCAGGCTATCTCACTTTGCCTAACAAAGAAAATTGTATTTTGACTCAACTTTTTAACATTGTCACTTTTTGCACAAAAGGGCTTATCTCGCCGAGTTGAGCACTTAGTGCAAATTTTTGACTTTCCGCCATATTTCGAGTACATTTGAATAAAACTTCAAACTTTCAATGGAATAGTGTTTGTTTCAGCCTATCTCACCTAACCCTAACCCTAACCCTAACCTTAACCCTAACCCTAATTCTAACTCTAACCCTAACTCTAACCATAAAACTAACCCTAACCCTAACCCTAACCTAACAAAAAAAAATTACATTTTTGACTCAACTTTTTAACATTGTCACTTTTTGCACAAAAGTGCTTATCTCGCCG
>NW_022754900.1:0-214 GCF_011630105.1 Anneissia japonica | reverse complement strand
TCATATTACGAGTACTTTTCCGAAAAACTTCAAACTTTCAATGGAATAGTCTTTGTTTCAGCCTATCTCACTTTGCCTAACCCTAACTCTAACCCTAACTCTAACTCTAACCCTAACCCTAACCCTAATTCTAACCCTAACACTATCCCTAACCCTAACCTAACAAAAAAAAATTACATTTTGACTCAACTTTTAGACATTGTCACTTTTTGCA
>NW_022754899.1:0-1974 GCF_011630105.1 Anneissia japonica | reverse complement strand
AAATTTTGTTTATCCGTGCATTTTATTATCATTCGTTTTGTCCCACTGCATGGCTAAACCTAATTCACAATGTTTTCATTGGTTGAAAGAATAGGGACTGCTCCATTCTGGAGAAAGGTAGACCTACCTTTTCTTCATAAAATATCGAATTGCAATGATCTATTTTAGGTGTGCTATAAAACGAATAATGAATGTTTTGTAATCGTGAAATAAGAAGAATATTTTCATTCTTTGGAAGATTGACAGTCAATTTTTCAACTAACGAAAATATTTTTCCATTGGTTCTTGTTCTGGTTCTGGTGGGTAAAGCCGACCTCCCAAGGACTCCAGAAGTGTAGGAGTATATTAAACAGGAAGGGTAGAAATAGTGTCGAATGATAGGAAAGGTCTACGACCGCAGTTTAAGGGTGTGTTCACACACACGGCGTAAGACTGGCATAGCTTCCGTCAGCGTAAGCTAATCCACAGATTGAAATTCAAAAGTGTTTTCGCTATATTAACGCTTGCGTTAAACTAGTAATAATATAGGGCCTATTGGGGAATAGTTTACAGTTTTAAATAATGTACCGGTTCTTAATAATATTAAGAATATTAATATATTTACAGTGCATCATTGAGTAAACTAGTATGATTATTGTATTTTAAATGAACAATTTTACTTCTGATTTTTCAGCTGGAACAATTGGTATTGCAGGTTTTAATAGGTTAAAATATCTTACAAAATACAATCAACAAATCATATACATTGTAAACTAAGTAAAATGCAATACAAAAAGAACCCTTTACCATTTCATTTATAGAAAGCACATGAAAGATAACAAAGCAACTAATCTATTGCAATCGTGATTGGTCATTCTCTTGGAATGAGGTCAAACAATTCAAGCATCACTGGCGTTAGCTCCTTGGCGTTAACTAATCTGGGTCTGTAGGTAGCGTTAATAAAGCCACAGAGGTGGCGTTGTGAGTGGCGTAAATAACGCCACTGCCTAGTACGCCAGCCTTAAGGCTTGTTTATACTTCAACGATCTTAGTTTTTTACTGTTTATATATTTATTTTGTTTTTGGTAATTTGTGTGTTGGGAGCCGCACGTCTTTCAGGCGACAGTGGATTTTCCGCTTTTGTGTCTCCTGAGCCGTCATGCCAAATGAATAAAATAAAATTATTAAAAATAACGATAAAAAAGCTAAAAAGCGATTGTTCATATAGAAAACAAAAGAAATAAGAGAATTTTTACAGTAGGACGATTCGATAACGATTTATCGTGTATACGATAACAAAATATTTTAACAAATTAAATCAGATGACGTCATAATCATGGAAAAACGATAAAATCGTTGCTACTACTACGATTTTAATGTTTTTATGATTATGACATCATCTGATTTGATTTGTCAAAATATGTTGTTATCACATAATTGATAAATCGTTATCGAATCGTTCTGTGTAAAAACTTCTCTTATTTCTTTTATTTTCTATATAAACAATTGCTTTTTAGCTTTTTTTTTTTTTTATCATTATCGTTATCGTTGGAGTATAAACAGGCCTTTACGCCGTGTGCGTGAATATACCCTTACGCGCAGCGTCAGTCACGAACAGGACTTGCCGAACCGCCTCAGGTCGCTGGACATGATAGGTAGGAAACTCACAATCACACGAGCATCGGCTTTGCGAAAAAAGTGATACTTGGTATTGAAATCTTGGAGCGTTTAGAGGTAGAGTAACTGAAAATTACACCTCCAAGAAAGGAGACGAGGAAATTAGGATGTTAGAGTAATGCACGTTAAAACAATAAATTAAGAAAAACTGTAAATCAGGGGTGGTCATAAAAATCGATCGGAGGGCCAAAGTGAATTTTTGATTTAACACCGAGGGACGCACCCAAACCTTGATGCACCTGTGCTGTAAATTCTTCGAATGAATGACAATTAGTAAAGTAATTTTCTATACCATTTGCGCGTGGTTGAAAGGGTCCT
>NW_022754898.1:0-509 GCF_011630105.1 Anneissia japonica | reverse complement strand
TCAATTGTAAGTTTGTTGATCAGAATGGTACGTTGAGGGACAAGTTGTTCTTTGGTGTGAAGGACTCGGTTATGAAGATGAAGATTATGGGTGATGATGGAAATGCTACGCTTGATACAGTTATACATAGAATGCGAACATTTGAGAGTTCCAGACGAGAGCTTGAAATGGCAGGTGTTGCAAGCAATACTAGTAAAGTTCATTTATTAACCAAAACCAATTCAATTAAGCATAAGCCATCTACTAGTGGTAAACAGAGGTTTTCCGGTCCACCGAGAAACAAATGTAGCAGGTGTGGTTCATCGCATGTTCCTCGACATTGCCCAGCATATGGTAAAACGTGCCATAGGTGTAAAGGTATTAATCATTTTCAGGCAGTTTGCAACAAGCGAATATATTCCCGTGGACTTGGCCGTGGACGTGGTCGAACTGTTTATACTGTTCGTGAGCAACAAGATCTTTGTGTTGGAGATGTAAGCCAAGCTGGCAATCTTGATAATGACATTGAT
>NW_022754897.1:0-1110 GCF_011630105.1 Anneissia japonica | reverse complement strand
CGCTATATAAAACTACACTATTATTATTATTATTATATTCATTTAAATATTGAAATTGTATTTATGAAAAATGTTTAAAAAATCTTTAAAACCGTATAGTTTACATTCTGTCAAAATGTAAACAGGAAAAAGAGGAAGAAATCTACTTGAGTCAAAAAACGAATCTGTGTCCTTTAATTTTTTGATTTGCCAAAAAAAGTATTATTGTATATATTATTGGTCTAATTAATAAATTTAAATGCTGAAAATGTCAATCTGAGCTGTAATAATACAATGTGAAAATGCATGTTATTGAATCGATCTTCCTAACTAGCTACCCCGTAGGTTGCGTCGATCCTAGCATAGCCTAACTATAAGTAGTCTACCCCAACTAGCCTAGCAATGATGTAGAAACAAAACGCAACAGATTTTTTTTTTTTCAAACTTACCACTGATATCACTCGAAAGGTCACTCTTTCTTAATCAGAAAAATTACGCCGGAGGCTTTTTATGGTGCTTACGCTTACCTCCATTTCTTCAGCAATTTGTTTATTTGTATAACCCATCACTATCAAAGCTTCTAATCTGTCTCTAGTAGCCATGGCTGACAACTGTGCTATAGGCCTTTATTAGCGGTAGTAACGATGAATAGAATAGATAAGCCTAGGCTACGGTATCTACGACAAGTATGCCTAAGATCATAACGTTCCTATTTGTGTTTTAGTCCCAAATTTTTGTGCTGTTGTTGTTTTGCTGTGAAATTATTAAGAAAAATTGAATTATGTTCTTGATTTTTTTATTCATTTATTTTATTTAGTTTAATTTTGATGCCAAAATTAGCGTTCCATACAATATCGCCTAAAGTCAAGTGGCGCAGTGCACAAGTCAAGTGGCGCAGTGCACAAGTCAAGTGGCGCAGTGCACAAGTCAAGTGGCGCAGTGCACAAGTCAAGTGGCACAGTGCAATATTCAAGTAGCAGCACACGCATTTGGATTTGCACTGTGCCACTTTCGTTTTGCACTGCGCCACTTTCGTTTTGCACTGCGATTGTTGTTTGTCCTTTTCACGATATCACGCCAAAAGGACAAACTACAATCGCAGTGCAAAAGTCAAGTGGCACAGTGCAAAAC
>NW_022754896.1:0-1505 GCF_011630105.1 Anneissia japonica | reverse complement strand
TTTTGTTTTGTTTTTTTTTTATCTTTTCCCAACTCAAAAAATTACCTCTTTAAAATATACTTCTTTTTATGTATGGCCTCTCAAATCAATTAGATAACACGTGTAAATGCTTAGAATGCTGGACCCCCACCATGGTTTTGGCCCTGGACCCCCCGGGGCCCTTGGCGGCCCCCTGGCCCCAGCCAATGGTGCTCGCAAGTGCCCTTTCAATATCAAAAAGAACCCCCCTACCAAAATCCTGGCTACGGGCTTGGAGTATGTGTTCCATATGTGTTTGATCCAATGACCGGGGTAGTAATGTGAAGCGCTTAGAGGCATTGTGCATGAAGCGCTATAATATAAAAGCGACATTATTATTGTTCACCTTTGCATAATCTGAACGGCCATCCTAAACAACCTAGGTGTATGTGCAGGTTCTTTTTACACACATTGAGACATTTCAAAATATAAAAATTTACATAACTGCAGAAAAATATTTCAAAAAAATATTTTCAAAAAAAAGAAAAATTCAAAAAATACCCAAACAATATGCTGTGTAGAGAACAGAAAAATTCAAAAATCCAAAAAATCCAAAATGTTTCCAAATAATTTCAAAAGAAAATTCAAAAAAATTTTATTTAAAAAATTACTAAAAAAATTTCTCCAAAAATCGCAAAAAAATAAATAAATAAATAAAAAATTTAAAAAAATTAAAAACCTAAGCCCAAAATTTTAAAAAACTCCAAAAGGAACCATCACTATGAATAAACAAATTAATCCAAATTACCCAAATTAACCAATATTGGGGGTTTTTTCTGTAATTAAATACAAATTGTTTACAATTTGTCCAAGAAGAATATCTGAGATATAGGTGAACCGTAAAGTCGCACTTACAACAACCGTGTAAAGTGTAAAGTCTACACTAGTAGGTTAAAGTAACAGGCGTGAGGAAGTAAGAAGACTTGTTTTTACATTATGCGTTGACAGGTTGTTACATTATGCATCAAAAGTTTTTTACATTATGCGTTAATAAATTTTTTTACATTTTGCGTTGATTTTTTTACATTATGTGTTATTTTTTGCATTAATCGTCAAACCTTTTTACATTATACGTTAACCTTTTCTTTTTACATTATGCGTCGTTTTTACATTATCGGTTGTTACAGAGCCTACATCTAATTTTGTTCATTGTATCTTAATTCCTTAATTGTTCATACTTCATATTAAATTTGAAGTAACTTTCTTCGGGTTCTAGGTGGTCTAATCAACCTTGTTTTACGAAAGTAATTTTCAATTACAATTCAATTTTCGTCGTGGTCCGTGATACAGTAAAAGTTGTTTTCACCTTTTGCACGAACCTAAAAAAAAATCAAGCCAAGTGTGCGCTATGTGACAACATATTGAACTGTGGGGGAGAGGCAAATAACACCGAGTTGCAGAAATGACATCAAGATTGACTTGTAATATATATTACAGTAATACATATAATATATAAATTGTTATTATTAGTATCTCCAATATCATCA
>NW_022754895.1:0-7943 GCF_011630105.1 Anneissia japonica | reverse complement strand
AAATAATAATAATAATGGGTTCCAACACAGGAGTGATTTTGAATTCCTCCAGAAGTCGAAATTTTTGAAATTTGAATATTGTTATACAGTAGTGACTGCATTAAGCTTTCAAAACAATCTGATAGTACTACGTTGAAAACAAACTGAATAAATATACTTGTACAATGGAGCTTTTATTTAGTATTTGTATATAATTGAAGAAGAAATATGTGGTAGACACCATTAAAAATAATAACTGATGCCTAGTTGTTGTTGTCAAGTGGAATTTAATAATTATTCATTAAACAACATTTATTTCCGTAAATGTTAAACAATATTTATAGTAAATCATTATTATAACAAGAATATATATAAATAAATTAATAATATAAAAAACAATTAACTAGGATCTTTAATGGCAGATAAAAATATCTTTTCACGTAGGATACTCACAGAAACAACATACCTGTAATTTAAATAAAAATATTAAAAAGGCAAATTATACACCATGCTTAAAATATTGGAACCACACTTCAAAAAAATATTAATGCAAATGCAAGGTTAATAAACAGACTTAGCGTGTCACTTGCTATGTACTAAAATAGCAATTGTTTGTATCCACCCTTTAGAATTTTGTGCACCACCCTTAAAATTTTGAGGACATTTTCTGAAATTTCACCATTCTTTAAAAATCCTGGTGAAAGGGTTACCATGGGGAACATAAGACAATGAAGAGGGTGAAAACAGTTCCATAATAAAAATATTGTCCCTAAAGATAAAATTTGACAATGTTAAGGAGAACCTCAGACGACAAAAGAATTCCCCTTAAAATATGTTTTAAATGTAGTAGTAGTATCCGACGACAAGCAATCAAGAAAAAACTAAACTGGAACAACTCTCTCGACACGAAATGTTCAGTGTATCATACAAACGTTTAAATACCTGCCTCTGACCCAAGGGCGTCGATCCGTGGATGAAAGTGGGGGGACGAGATGAAAAATAAAGCCTTGGGCCGTAAGCCCAAGCAATGGTTGGGGACCAGGGGGCAAAGCCTCGGAAGCTCTGGCGCATATAGCCTTTTAATTGATTTTAAGCAATGCAATTAACATTTATTTCCATACGAAATTTTTAAAATATCCAGTGGCGGATCCAGTAATTTGAAATAGAGCTGGGCCCAGAGATGGAATTTTACAGATGGAGAGTGTAGCTGGACTACCACCTCAGCCCCACCATGGTTGGGGCTGAGGTAAGAAAATTTACGATTATGACAGCTCTAGATTGCCGGAAATGGCACTCTCAGACCTAAATTCTAATTCTAATTTTCCTTTGTTTTTTTTTTCCATTAAAAAAAAATAATTAAAAAAAAATTAGTTTGTAAACTTTTGGTAGGCTTATCACTTAATCGAAATAGGTAGACATCATATCCGTGAAATTAGAAAGAACAGTAATCCTATGTATGTAGATAATATTAAACACTAGTATATACATACGGGTCATAATAATATGCTAAAATATTAAATCGTTTATATTAGAAATTGTGCACTTTTGAGTTTGTAAAAATATTGGCCTAATAAGGATACATGCTTCCAATTTCAACAACGTTCAGTACATTATTTTCACAATAAATTTAGCCTCTGATAGTCGTTTCACCCATAAAATCGATCTAGTGGGTTTCTGAGATGGTTACAAAATGTTTAAACAATTGCGTTTTTACTTGGTTTTGGTCCGAAAAATACGCACCGCACTTAGAAAAGTAAACAGACAAAATTCATGAGTCTGCGTACTTGCTATTCTTTCCATTTGCTTGTAAAAGTGGGGTTTTAATTATAGAAGATTGGTGAAAAGTGGGGGGGGGGACAATCGATACCATGTCCCCCCCCCCCACTTTGAAAAGTAGGCAAAAGCAGCTTTATTAGCTACGTTTTTTGTCCGCTGATTGGTTAAAAAACGTATTTCATTTTTATTTTATCACTGAAAAACAACTACTGTAAAATGTTTAGCCCATAAATATGATGTGTGTGAAGAAAACATTAAACAATGTTTTAATTTGGACCTTCAAAAAGCAGTTAAAAAGAAATGGCTATTAAATTTTAGGGGGCTAAAGCCTGTTAAGCCCCCCTCTAAATCCGCCCCTGCATAGATTACGTGTCTGAAATTGATTTTAAAGGCGAAGTTGTGACTCAACTGGTTCAACCTCCATTACCCATCTCCACATAGTGGCGGAATTTAGAAGGCGATGTAGTTTAAATTTAATGAAATATGCCCAATTCTTTTATATACAGTATCATCTGAAATTACATTCGTTGGTTTTATAATATAAATCAATACAATTTATATTTTTAAAATGACGTTCCTTTACTATAATCCTTATAATCAATATCTGAATGAACAAAATTTGAATCCTTCATGGGAAATCTATTAGTTAAATAAAGCTTAGGGTGCTGTTTATAATTGTTTTCAATTGATAAATGTAATTTTGATAACTGTATCTGTCTGGAGGTATATTATAATATAATAATTTTTTTTTTGAATGATTACTTCTCATATTTTAAGAAAAGCCTTTAATTACGAAACAAATATAGAAGTAAAATTATAGCTTTCTAAACTCTTCCCCTAAGACATCTCTAAATTCATCAGGTGGAGGATTTATACTACCTCAGCCCCACGATGGTTAGGGCAGAGGTAAGAAGAAAATTTGCCATTATAGCACATCCAAATGGCTTCAAATTGCACTTTCAGACATAAAATTTGAATTTAATTTTCTTTATATCTCCATTTTGTTTCTTAAAAATTGAACAATTTAAGGGTGGGTGTCCGTGCCGACTGGGACCCCTTGAATCCGCCACTGGGTACTTTTGCAGATGGGGGATCTATACCACCTCAGCCCCACCATGGTTGGGGAGAAAATTTATGATTATGGCATCTCTAGATGGCCGGAAATTGCACTCTCAGACTTAAAATTTGAATACAATTTTCCTAATATCTATCTCCATGAAAAAAAAAAATGAACAATTTAGGCCCCCTCCCCCTCTTGAATCCGCCTCTGATTTTCGAACAAAGTCAAAATCAAGATTGCTTTCACGATCTCAATGAATTATTTATCATGAGGGCTATACTTGATATGGGTATTCCCCGATGAAACCTTCACTTTTCCCCCGATGGATAAAAATTACCTGGAAATGATACTCCAACTGTGGCAGGTCAAGGAAGTCAAAACAGAGGGGACCCATGGAGGGTCTTGCTCAAATGGAATGTCCACCCACCTTAGCCCCACAACGGTTGTGGTTGAGGTAAGAAAAAAAAATTATTATGACACCTCTAGATGACTGGAACCGGCACTCATATTAAAAGTTGAATACAATTTTGTCTGTTTTCTCTAATTTTTAAAAATAATTTTGAAAAAATTAGGAGGTTGGGGGCCCTTGCTTACTGGACTCCCCTATGAATCCGCCACTGTTCAATATAACACTTGACATAGCTTATTTTGTTTCACAAATGACTAATTCCTAATGTCAAGCGAAAGATTTTTTATTCGAAAGATTTTTTTATTCAATAGAGTTTTTACAACTTATAACACATTAACTGCAGTGTACTGTACATTTTGTAGTCAACCTTCAAAGAACTTTATTTTTTTAAATGACCTAATTAAGTATCTTATTGTTTTCGATATATTAGAAAAAAAAAAGAAAAAAGAAGAGTGCCTACCTCCACCCTATGCCTATACAGAATACATGAAGGCTGGCGATTCCATTCTTTTCTTCATGCTCGAGGGTGGGTTTCAAGGAAACTTTACAGACGTCAATCAACAATTTTTATTGCTCAACTCAAAAAGGGAACTTTTAATGTTTGTTAGCAAAAAATCTATATATTATAATATATATAGGTCAATTTATAAAGGGCAAATCCCCCCCCCCCCCCCCCCCCCCCCCCCGGCCTCAGAAGATAAAATGTATTGTCGATACATTATGTATCGGACGATACATTTATATAATGATTTTTTCACTGCGACAAATGCTGGTCTGGCCTAACTAATTTGATCAAATAACTCTGCAGATTCCGTTGTAGCTCTTGGAATTGAAGATGGAACTATTCCATCAGACCAGCTGACAGCATCCAGTGAATACTCTAGCCAATCTCTTGGGGCTCATCGAGGACGGCTCAACACAGTACGAGATGCAGATGCATACGGAGCCTGGGCAGCAGCAACTAATGACCCAGATCAGTGGATTCAAGCCGATCTCGGTTCTGTAAAGTGCGTAGTTGGAGTAATAACACAAGGGCGCAGTGATAACAGTCAGTGGGTTAAAACATACAAAGTAACTTACAGTACCGATGGTAGCATTTTCACACCAGTATTGAGATCGAGTGGTCAAGTTGAGGTATGTTGTTATAATCAGTTTATATAAGATATTACGACAAGTATCATGAAATGCGGAAATGTGTATTTATCATAATCCCACTACTTTTAGATTTTTAGTGCAAACTCAGATCGAAACACCGAGGTGAAAAACATATTCAGCACTGTTGTCTACGCTCAATTCATCCGTATCAATCCAATTACCTGGAAAAAGCACATCAGTTTAAGATTTGAGCTTCTTGGCGCAGGTAAGCCTTAGATCTAAACATACAAATATTGTAGTAAGTTAAGATAATGTAATAATACACATTTCAACTATATCATCTAAAGTCTGACATGATCCGTGTTAATTATAACAACAAAAACATGTACCACAAATATTTTATTATTACATTTGTCTATTAATAATTTCTAAATATGGTTTTGTAAGTGGTCATATGTATGTTGGTATTTTCTATTTTTTATTTATCGAATAATATAATTAGTGATACGCTCTCGAGCGGATCACCTCTTGTTATTGTCAGGATCATCATCTTTTTTTCTTATTCTTCTTTCTTTCTCCGTATTTTTGTTCGCATGATATCTCAAATTAGCAGAGAGCTACGTACATGCCGACACATTTGCCTTGGCGTGGAATAGTCATGGTGAGCATTTCAAGGATACAAGTCACATGTGACGTCATCTACGCGCAATTTTGCGTTTTTACGCAATTGATCATATCAGCCTAACCAATTGACATTTCGAAATCGTACTACGTGAGCATTAATTTTGAGTCAAGGTTAAATGTAATGTACCCTCATTTTTCGCAATCGCTCCATAACGTGCATGTACGCGCGAGTCAAAATTTTAGAAGCTGGAATTATTGTTTTTTTTACATGTTTTAGGTTCCTGACACTGTATTCACAAATTTCCATTCTTTTTTGGTCATCTTAGCGTCAATAGCAATGCCGTACGCGCGCATAGAAGATATGAATCCTTGTGCGCGTTTTTGTCGACATAGAGCGAAAATAGGCTAAAATCATGCCTATTTTCAATCAGTTATAGCTCCTTAGGATGAAAGGTGACCCCCAATTTTTATAACATTTTCTGAAAGCACATAAGTTGTAAATATGATTTTATAGATCATAATGGCTGATCGGAAATTGTGACGTCATCATATTTGCATCTGAATTCAAAGAAAGTGTATTTTAGCTATGACGTCATTTTTGAAAATACGCATTTGAGCGTATCTCGCTTATCCTTGATCGATCCCAGGTCATGAGTAAACTGTTTGTGCCATTAATATGTGCACAGGCGTCAAGACGTCCGTGTATGCCCGCGTAAATCTTTTCAATTGTTTAATATTACACTTTTTAAAAAACTAACTAGAGCATATTTTAGACCATTTTTGAGCATTTAAAAACATTTCAACACGCACTGCTTCCTGAGGGTCAAAGTTCGGCGGATCACCAAACTCGTCCTCAGTGACGAGTTCAAATCTAGTTTTTTTTTTTTTAAATTAATATTGTCTGTTGTTATTATCTCGTTTTTCTTTTTTAATATTGTTTGTTATTGATGTTGGCTATGCTGTAATAATAATAATAATAATTATTATTTTTATTATTATTATTATTTATTGTTATTACTATTACTGGCTCTCGAGCGGATCACCTCTTGTTATTGTACTGTCTCATCTGTTTTTCTTTTTCTTCATTCTTTCTCCGTATTTTTTTTCGATATCTCAAAAAATGCCACAAGTTATGCAAAACTGCTGTCAACGAACATTTGGCTTGGTCTGGAATAGTCATGGTCAGCTTTTCAACGCACTCTGTCATGCGTGACATCATCTACGCGCAATTTTGCGTTTTTACATTATCAGTCATATCAGCCTAACCAATTGCCATTTTGAAATTTTCCAATACGCGTGCACATTTTTACGCGCGCAGCATGTACGGAAGCTAAACATTATGTTTTTTCACATAGTTTGGGTTCCTAATATTGTTTCCACAAATCTCCATTCTTTTTGGTCATCTTATGGCCAATAGCAATGCCGTACGTGCGCATCAAATATAGGTATCTTTGCGCGGATTTGTGCCGATATACAGTGAAAATATGCTAAAATCAGGCCTTTTTTTAATCAGTTATAGCTCCTTAGGATCAAAGGTGACCCCCAATTTTATTACATATTCTGAAAGCACATAAGTTGTAAATTTGATTTTATAGATCATAATGGCTGATCGGACATTGTGACGTCATCATATTGGCATCTGAATTCAAAGAAAGTGAATTATAGCTATGACCTAATTTTTGAAAATACGCATTTGAACGTATCTTGCTTATCCTTGATCGATCGTCTTCCAACTTTGAGTATGTTATAGCTGAGACAATTCTCTTTCATATATTTGATTTCTTTTTTACATTTTGATGACGTTATCATGGTAAAAAAAAAAATGTTTTTTCTGACCCCCCCACATCTTTCTTTCCTCAAAACGTTGATGAACCCATATCATCTTAACCATTCGACATTTCTGAATCATATTAAGTGAGCATAATCTTCAGGTCAAGGTTGAATGTCAGGTACCTTAATTTTCCGTTCGCACGAATTAGCGTACGCACACGCATGCATCAACAATTATGTATACTTAAAATTATGCCTACTTTTAAACAAGTTATAGCTCCTTAGGATGAAAGGTAACCCCTAATTTTTATTACATATTCTGAAAGCACATGAATTATAGATATGATTTTATAGATCATTTTGGCTGATCGGACATTGTGACATCATCATATTGATATCTAATTTTTAAAAAAACTGAAATTTTATTTATGACGTATTTATTCAACTTATTTGAACGTATCTTGCTTATTCTTGATCAATTGTCTTCCATCTGTGAGTATGTTATAGCTGAGACAATTCTCTTTCAGAAGTGTCCCTTTATTTTTCATTTTGATGACGACATCATGGTAAAAAAGAATGCTTTTTTGGAGCCTTCTTATCTATTTTTCTTAAAAGATTAAACATTTTTTAAATAGAGGGCGGCAGACTGTATTTCGACGCTATCAGACCGATACTCTAAAAGAAAAATTTGTGTGGCATTACCAACCAACAGGGGGTTTTAAATTAAACTTGACAAGGTTTAAATTCATGTGCCATTACCGTACTCGGGCATGTCGTATAATGTATTCGTACTTGTGGGTTAAAATTTTAAAATTGTTAATATCACTTTTCAGATAATTTAAAGCACGTTTCAGGTTATTGTATTCCAAAACTTTCCATAATTTATGCTCCATACGCTCATTTTTACGCCCACAGCACGTACTGAAGCTGGAAATTACGTTTCAGTTACATGTTTTGGGTTTGTGACACTGTATTAATATCATTACCGTGCGCACGGACGTTAAAGTCCTTAAAATGCTCAAAATTACTATTTTTAAAAACTAAATAGAGCATGTTATAGCATATAATACTTTTCAATCAGAACCGCGCATGCTTCGTGGGGGTCAAAGTACGACGGATCACCAAACTCTTCCTCAGTGACGAGTTCAAATCTAGTTCTTTTTATTATTATTGTTTAAATATTATTATTATTATTAATACTATTAATATTATTTTCAAAACTACTACTAT
>NW_022754894.1:0-1815 GCF_011630105.1 Anneissia japonica | reverse complement strand
GGGGGGGGGGGAGCTCACACCCTTCCAAAAATACTTGCGACCCCCTCCCCCAAAAATTAATGCTCAAATAGTTAAAAATGACCATATTTTGCGAGGTAGCACCACCCTCACCTAAGTATTGGTCTTTCACTTCACACCCTCCCCCCTCCCCCAATCATCCTGATTTCAAGATTCTTTGATGCACACATCTTTAGTGAATGAAAAGCAGATGATGATGGGGCATAGTTTTGATAATAACAGTGATGATGTTATTCATAGTTATGGTATTGATAATTATGACAATGTTGTTTGTGTTGGTAATGACAATGATGATGCCATCATAAATAGTTATAATTATAATTATAATAATAATCAATATTTTTATAGCGCCTAATATTAATAACCTTTAGGCGCTATAACTCATTATCAACACAAATGGAAATGATGTGATGATATCAATAGAAATTGTGATAGTAATATGAGAAGGACGCCCTCTCTTGTAGGAGTTACGATAACGCACCTCACACCTTGATCATATGTTCAATAAAGTTGGATTTAATCAGTAACTACGTTTACGAGTATCATTACATGGTCATATGTTCAATAAAGTTGGATTTAATCAGTAACTACGTATCATTACATGGTGGCAGCGTGTGCGAAAAATATCCCAAGACAAAACTGGATTAATTTGGATTACAAACATCAATGGAGACGATCGTACTCGTCAACTCTGAACGACACACACACCAGCCTGGTCGAACACCGAGTTTGTGACGGAGACTACTTGCTCATAACGGACTATTACTCAAAATATTCAGTAGTGCACAAGATGTCCAATACCTCGAGTGCAAGTATTGCCAGAGCAATTAGTGGAACTTTTAGCTTTTTTGGAGCTCCTGTGGAAATAATGTCGGATAATGGTCTGCAGTACTCCGGCAAACCTTTCAAGAACATGTGTGCCAAGTGGATGATCACACACACAACCTCATCTCCCAGGTACCCACGATCTAATGGTTTGGCTGAACGCATGGTGAGAACCGTGAAGTCATTTATAAAAAAATGCCAAGCTACCGGACAAGATGTACAGATTGCATTACTCAACCTCTGAGCCGCGCCATTGGATTCAAACCTTCCTTCTGCAGCAGAGATACTCTTTGGACGTCAAATAAGAAGCACACTACCAAGCCACCATCAGCAGAAAACTCAGCACCAACCTGGGCAAATCTACAACGAATTATGCGACAGAACGAGAAAGATGAAGGAAAGTCATGATAAGCATGCTGGACCTAACCTTCCACCTCTATACCCAGTTCAGAAGGTCCGCATTCAAGACCAGGCAACCGAATCCTGGCATCCAGCTGAAGTGAAGAAAGTATGTCAGGAACCAAGGTCGTATGAAATTATAACTCAAACAGGGGCGACCCTTAGGCGTAATAGAGCACACATTTGAGATGTAAGTGGCCGCTATGCAGAGAATGCACAAGACAAGATTAGGATGGACATTGGGCACAGAAGAATCGGCTGCAGACCAAGTAGTGACCAACCCCAATGAACGAACAAAAACGGCCCTGGCAGAAAGCACACTCGTCACAAATGGAGGCACACCCACAAGAACCACATAAACGTACCACTACCACCAGATCTGGATGAAGTATCCACAAGCGGCTACATTTCCGCGATGAATACAAATGAACTCTTGAAACAATAGTTTATGTTTTAATTGATAACTTTGAGAAAAGCAATGTTTGAAATGTTATACCATATTTTGAATGTAACCAACGTGCGCAAGATTCAATTTGTTATGTATTAGGATCTTATGATTATCTTGTTAAATTG
>NW_022754893.1:0-588 GCF_011630105.1 Anneissia japonica | reverse complement strand
GTGAATATTCCATGCTTTGTGTTTAAGTTTGTGTTTGCTGGACATTAATTATAACTGGACCATACAGGGTTTGTTGGAACAACAAAACAGTCATCATTGATGCCATGCAGGGGTTTCGCCAGAAAAACAAAATAGACGGCCTATTTTGTTTTTCCAAAATGGAAGCCAGTGGGCGTGGCACTGAGCCGATGGCGGGCCACGCCCATCGTTAGTAATCCCCAATGATTATTGGTACGAAAACGTACATTCAATCAATAAATGTTGTTTTTATCAAACGTAAATATGATTTACCTTTAGTTTAATGTAACATTCGATAGATTTGAAGAATATATAAAGAATTTGCTAAAGGTAGACCAGGCCCAATTAGGCTAAGCCGAGCTGATTAGTCCAAGCCGTCCAAGCCGTCACGGTAAAAGTTGCCTTCCTAAATTAAATTGTAGGCAGTCCAAAAGACGGCCGGACGGCTCGCTCGCTAATATACGCATGCACTATCTTGCCACTATATTTCCAGTAATAATTTATTTATGCTGTCCTACCTATGAAAATTTATCTTTAAAATTATATTTCGTGAAATATTGCACACAGGTA
>NW_022754892.1:0-842 GCF_011630105.1 Anneissia japonica | reverse complement strand
AACTCAGACAGCATCATACAATGCAGCCCGACGTGATTCATCATCGGGGAACAGTCTTAAGCCATTGTGAGAATATTAAACATGTTTAATATTCTACGATGCGACTGTCCCTAACGCAGACCATTGCGTCTATGTCTAACTCACACAGACCTGACATGTCAACAAATCGCATCAGGGTGCGATGTACAACGCTGTCTGCGTTGGCCTTTAGTCTTGCATTAACTTCACTAGCAAAGAGTCATATTATTCATCATCAATATGAATATCAATAGAAAAACAAATGTATTACCCCTACCTACCTCAAGATCATCAATATGGCCACTTAATGTGTACAAGCAAATCCCCTTTTGAAGATTCCATATTCGTATAATCCTGTAAATTACAAAATACCAACTACTGTATAAAATAGTAAGTTAATTGTCATATTTATATGTAATTGAACCACTATTTAATAGATCAATCAACCATCTGTAATTACATAGGTGTACAAAATAAGACTAGATTATTATTATTATTGTTATTATTATTATTGTTATTTAATTATTATTATTATTATTTGAGCTAATTCCTATTAAATTGACCCAACTCACAGATCGTTGCTGCAACTAACGACTCGTAGCCCATCAAAACATATGAATTCTATGCTTGTCATGTGACCACCCAGGGGCATTTTCATTTGACCCGATTTGATGTCAAACACTCTGAGGTTGCCATCAGTACCACCTGTAACAAGTGTGTTCCCCTGCAGGTAAAACAACTGGGAATGTAAGCATTGAATTATAGAAGATGGAAGTAAAAGACGTTAGACAAAATACACATTACAAAAAGGAAAATATTTCTCA
>NW_022754891.1:0-1076 GCF_011630105.1 Anneissia japonica | reverse complement strand
GCTACTGTGATTTCACGAACTAACACAATCTACTTTGATTGTGTTAGTTCGTGATGTGAGCGACGATATATACTTACAGTACGCGATAAAGCAATAAAATATATATTAGGCCTATACCATGTTACTTTCATTTACACTCAACCTATGAATTGTACACCTTTGAATATGTATCTATGAATACGGTTTGTATCTTTTGCCTTTGTATTATTTATCCTAAAAATATGCCTTGCCATTTGTGTCTTTTGAATATGTTTGTAGTTTTAGTTTTTTGACTATTAAGTAGTTTATGTTCCAACTGTTTCTTTATTGTAGTTACTTGTCTTTTGTGTCTTTTTATGTATTTTATTTTTATTCTCTATCGAAGCATCTGGAAAAGAAATTTCATGTGAAGAAACTTGTAAACGTTGACAAATGTATCTTGTATAAAGAGCAATTAGAACCTGAATATGTTGCTTGACAAATGTATCTTGTATTTAAAAGAGCAATTAGAACCTGAATATGTTGCTTGACAAATGTATCTTGTATTTAAAAGAGCAATTTGAACCTGAATATGTTGCTTCTCTGCAACAAAAAAATGATGCCACTTATGGACTAAATTATTAGGTTTCATATCTTGAACAGTGGATGCTCCAGAAACTTGCCAACAAGGTTCTGACATGTCTGACGAAGGGTTCTGAAACCAAGGGGCCTACTACAGCATTGGTCCTGATCCCAAAAAATCCTTGGTACAGTCCACGGGGAGAGTTGAGTATGGTCCAAATTGTGCTTTTGTGCAAAATAACATTTTTGTATTAAAAAATTTTTATTTTTACCTTATTTTTGGTCCAACGACCTTATTTTATGACAGAGGCAGATTAATGAGGGTACATATTTGAAGATTTAAAAAAAAATGGGGAAAAGAAAATTGCATTTAAAAGTAAGTTTGAAAGTGCCATTTCCCGCTATCTAGAGGTGTCAAGACAGAATTTTCAAATCTCAGCTGAGGTGGTCTAGTAGTTGCTCCACCTGTAAAATTCCTCCCCTTTGAATTCTTGGATTCTTGGAACTAATTCAGTTTGGCTACCATCTTTATTATC
>NW_022754890.1:0-1569 GCF_011630105.1 Anneissia japonica | reverse complement strand
AAAATTTTGGACTGATTTAAGAAAATACTGTAATAACTTCAAAGAAAATATTTTCTCAGCAAATCTGGATTCACTTATAGCAATAATACCGTAGACATTTTTATATACAGGTAGTACAAAATCGGTCTGTAATCAATTGAATCCTAAATTGTTTAGAAATGTGTGAAGTGGCATATCTAGGATAGTGTGCACGCCCTTCCCCTCCCTGCATTGAAAATGTTTGAGGCAAAAAATCAAGCTCAAGTACTTCAACTCAAATCACATTATTATGCGAGCAAGCTTCCCCTCACTTAATCATCTATACCCCACTTCACCTTCTTCCCCCCCCCACCCTCACCAACATCAGCCCCAACATGTCATAACGCACCTGTCATTTTTGTAATATGTTTGCTCATAGGTTAATGAATAAAGTAAGTTTTATGCAGCGGAATGATGAATTTCTTGTATATACAGTATAGGAGTGATAATGAAGAGGCGACATATGCATTATTATTATTATCTTAAAAATAAAACAAAAAATAATAGACGACATAAATACTGTACTCTACAATTTTCCTTCAAAATATAATTGCATAGTTACATCTTAAATTTACATTTAAAATCACCCGTATTTCATCAATAACAAATGACACCATTATCAAGAGGTTGTGGTTAATATGAGCAAACAGACTTCATAAAGCGTTTGACAATCTAATTATTTGCAAACCATGGGTTTCAAAGACATGCCAATTTTTCTTGTTCTTGAATCCCTTTGCTGAATGGAACATGAACATACTTTACAAGTATATAATGCACTTCATAGGCATATTCGGAAATTCCTTAATAGATCATCAACAAGAACTTTTCAACTGTTTAAATAAATGCATTTGGTGATAACTAATATAAATTTGGTATAAACTAAAGTTTCAACATATATCAAGTATGAAAGTGTAGAAAACAAGCTACCAAATCGTGAGTCAAGCATTGTTAAAAACGCTGCAAAAATATAAGATTACTACCACTTATTTATGTGTATGGTATTTTCTTAAAGACCATCATAACTTATAAAAAACAATTACTTAACACATTTTTGTTGGCAAAATTTGCATTACAGGAAGTCCTATAAACAATTAAGTAGATAGTGAAATGTATGGATAGTCATGTCAGTGGAATATAAATATGATGGGCCACCTCCCACAAGCATCCGTTTACATAGTGAGACTCTACTGGTGACAGTGGTATGATCGTGTGACAAGTCACATTAAGAAATTTGGAGTGAATGACAGATCCTAATTATCATTTAGTATAGAAAAATAAAAGTACCTACCGATTTCCCACTACTATGATGTAGTACAGTACTGTACATTTCCACCCTATTTATTTTGTATTTACTGTAATAAAATCTTTGTCATCCCAATTTATCATTTTAACATCACATTAACTTAACATTTATGAAAAGTAACAAAACTAAAGCAAACGAACAAGAAAAGCAGTGGAATCATTTACATATTATGTTGATGCTAGTGATAAACTTCTCAAATTCAATAATTTACATTTTGAATTTTCAACAACTATTTTATTAACCATGCA
>NW_022754889.1:0-686 GCF_011630105.1 Anneissia japonica | reverse complement strand
TGATCCATGCAAACTGGGCTGGGTTATGTAAGATGGTAAATTGAGACCTGTCTTGTCAGAAAAGCTGGCTGTCCCTGAAACAAATGCTGAGCTTATCAGATGTACCTGTTGAATATGTACATGTTCAAATAATACATGCACGTGTAGGAGAAATAATCTTCAGTGTACTGAGATGTGTAACTGCGAAGCGGAAGGGAGTTTCTGCAACAACTTTCCATTGTTGTCGAGTGTTTCTGATTCATCAGACAGTGATAGTGATGAAGAAAGTGATAATGAACATTAGCATATTATAAAATCACTGATGTATGTAAATATAAGTAAATCACAGTATGTAATTTGGTTACATAATACTAACACATACACACCCACACATTATAATATATATATGAATGGAGGTTCTTTAATTTTAAAATTAAAACGGAACAGTAGAATTTTATAATTAAAACGGAACAGTAGAGTATTTATATATTAAAGAATCTCCATTGAGATCCAGCGGGCCGCCACTGATGCATCTTTAGATCTCCGATCTTGTTCACAAATTCACGGACTAGTGCTGTCTCGTAAGATTTTCGTAGGACGCGTTAAGAATGACAAAATATTTTCTGTATCTACTGGAACCGAGAGCCACATAGCTTGTATTCCACTATTTGCATTCACACCTGGGCTGTGTATATATATTGCCTTGG
>NW_022754888.1:0-897 GCF_011630105.1 Anneissia japonica | reverse complement strand
GGCATGGCACTGCTAAGGTAACATCTGATCTAACAAAGATTATTGATACTATATATTAATTAATTCATTCATTCATTCATTCATTCATTTTTTTATTCATTCATTCATTTATTAATACATTCATTTTTATTTATTCATTTGATTTTATTTATTCATTCATTCATTCATTTTCAATCATTCATTTTTATTCATTTAGTCATTCATATTTTCATTCATTTGATTAATTATGGTTATAAAACACAGGTGTATTTTTTGATTGGAACTAATAATAATAATTTTTTTGGAACAGTGGCGGATTTAAAGGGGGCCCAGCTGGCCTGGTGCCCGCCTAAAGTTTTCAAAATAAAAAAAAAGAAAAAAGGAAAATAATACTAGGATAAAAGGATACAATAATAATAATAATAATAATAATATTCCATCCATTAGTCCATCCATTTACTCACTCATTCTCTCACTCATTTACTAATTTTTTTCAATCATTCATTTATTATTTATTTCATTCATTTATTCACCCACTCACTCAATCACATATTCATATTCATTTATTAATGCATGCATTCATTCATTCATTCATTCATTTTCATTTATTCATTCGATTTTATATATGCATTTATTTTTAATCTTTCATTTTTATTCATTCATTTATTCATTCATATTTTCATTCATTCATTTTCATTTATTTTGTTCATTGAATACTCTATGCATTAATTATGGTTGTAAAACACATGTGTGTTTTTTGATTAAAACTAAAAAATTTTAATTTTTTGGAACAGTGGTGGATTTAAGGGCGAGCCCAGCTGGCCTGGTCGCCACCTAAAGTTTTCAAAATAATAAAAAATTAGGGAAAAAAGGAAAAATTATACAAGGATACAAGGATACAATATTGATAATAATAAT
>NW_022754887.1:0-592 GCF_011630105.1 Anneissia japonica | reverse complement strand
TTTTTGATTTCACGAACTAACACAATTGAATTTAATTGTGTTAGTTCGTGATGTGAGCGACGATATATAGTATAAACATTAGCCTCTTGAATGTACATCTAAAGTAGTGTAACATTTAAGTTCCAAAATTCATCAATAAATGTCAATAACATCTTAATGTCTATATTTAGTTTTATATGGCTTGACAAAATTTATAAAGTGCCTATTAAAGTTAAGTAATAATTTGCCATAAGCTCTAGGGAAACAGAATAAAACAGTCGAACAAAGAAAAAAAATGAGTACATCAAAGGTTCAGATTAAGCCTATTGATATTGATAAGCAACTAATGAAGTAAAAACACATTTTTAAAGTAATCAACATTTATGTTTTGTTTATTAATATTGAAAACATAATTTTTGTCCCTATCCTTAACACTACTATCATTATTATTATTATTATTATTATTAGTATTATTAATAATAATAATATTGCTATTATGAATATACATTTCTATAGCCTTTATTGCTTGTCTATGTACTTTCCTATTTTTTGCCATTTGATTGTATTGTATTTTAATGTACAGTATATGTTTACACTAATCAGGTTTTCCAGG
>NW_022754886.1:0-733 GCF_011630105.1 Anneissia japonica | reverse complement strand
AATTATATTACAATGTATGCCATGGAATGAAATTATTTAAAATGTTTAATAGTAGTCTAGCTAGGTCTTCGCCCGAATTATTATTATTATTGTTGAAGACTAGGCAGCAGGGCATAGCCTAGACAGATTTTAATAACAATTTAAAATGTATAATTTGAGATTTTAAAAAAACCCACAACAGCCTTGGTCTACCTTCCTAAAAATAGGTTGGGCCTAGACGCAATACCTAGAGGCAGCCTTAGATAAGCTGGAATGTTTTTTTAAATAAATATTTTAAGTAGGCCAGGCCTAGATCTTCTGATTCGAATGCAATTTCGTACTCCCTTATTCCTGTCTCTTATACACATCTAGATGTGTATAAGACGACAGGCCTGGGTAGAGTAGCGATAGCTGGTTTTTTAAATCATTTGTATTTAATTGCAGTATTTAAATTGAAAAAAATAAAAGAAACATGGTTCTCTAAAAATAATAAGTTCTAGGCTAGGCCTAGATAGGCTAGCTGAAACAAAGGAACTTACCACCGAAATAATCTGTCAAAACTTCAGCTAGATTTTCGACATCATTGAATCCACAACTAGTTGCTTCATTCAGCATATGAGCAATTTCGGATTCCTTGTTATGTGCCATAATTATTTATAACCGTGAAAAGTAGAAAATTAGGTATAAACCTTATTAAAAAGAACAAAAAGATCGTATTATTTACTTTCCTCGACAGAGCGTGTACTTGCGAATG
>NW_022754885.1:0-680 GCF_011630105.1 Anneissia japonica | reverse complement strand
TTTGCACTAAGTGCTCAACTCGGCGAGATAAGCACTTTTGTGCAAAAAGTGACAATGTTAAAAAAATGAGTCAAAATGTAATTTTTTTTTATTAGGCAAAGTGAGATAGCGTGAAACAAACACTATTCCATTGAAAGTTTGAAGTTTTTCGGAAAGGTACTCGAAATGTGGCGGAAAGTCAAAAATTTGCACTAAGTGTTCAACTCGGCGAGATAAGCACTTTTGTGCAAAAAGTGACAATGTTAAAAAGTTGAGTCAAAATGTAATTTTTTTTTATTAGGCAAAGTGAGATAGTCTGAAACAAACACTAATTCCATTGAAAGTTTGAAGTTTTTCGGAAAAGTACTCGAAATATGGCGGAAAGTAAAAAATTTGCACTAAGTGCTCAACTCGGCGAGATAAGCACTTTTGTGCAAAATGTGACCTTGTTAAAAAGTTGAGTCAAAATGTAATTTTTTTTTGTTAGGCACGGTGAGATAGCCTGAAACAAACAATATTCCATTTAAAGTTTGAAGTTTTTCGGAAAAGTACTCGAAATATGGCGGAAAGTCAAAAATTTGCATTAAGTTCTCAACTCGGCAAGATAAGTACTTTTGTGCAAAAAGTGACAATGTTAAAAGTTGAGTCAAAATGTAATTTTTTTTTTGTTTGTCAAAGTGAGATAGCCTGAAACAAACACT
>NW_022754884.1:0-1187 GCF_011630105.1 Anneissia japonica | reverse complement strand
TTTAAACTAGCAATTCCGTATTATATTTATAAATCTTTATAACATTATACAAAAATTAGATTTTGATTACCTTAGAGTAGTTGTCAATACTGTAAATCGTATTTTAATCACATTTTGCTTAGAACAAGTTGCGTGCCTGTCACACATACGTGTAATGATAGCGGCGCTTAGCCGGTCCTGCTTGGACTTTATGGTTGATAGCTAGCCTAGCTTAATTTGGACTGTCGTAATACTTCTACTCTGATTTTATTGTATGTGCTACGAGAGTTATACGTTTATGTAAGATGTATTACATGAATATCATAAATTATAATCTATACCATATAATTTTATTATATAATTTTTAATGTAGGAACTATTTTATGTTGCATCTGATATAATTCCTTTGTTTTCTGAGATAGATATATTATGGTTACATTGGCGCATTGATATACATTTGTCAAATTGTGTTATGAGGTTTTATCTATGATGCTTGTTTATTAGACAACCTCTGGAATGTGTTTAAGCTTATTGTTTGTATTTCTTATTTACCATATTGCATTTATGTTTATCTTATACCATTTGATTCAGAATGTATTACTGGTGCAATTACTGTAAACTGATGTACCCCAGGTAACAATCCCACATGGGGCCCATATGCAAAATATCTGGGAAAAGTCTTATGGGCTACCCCATATTTTTCCCTTATGGGATCCGTCTGGGCAATCACATATGGGGCTTGCCCATGGTTTACCCATATGGAGTCCATATGCCAAATATATAGGCAAATATATATGGGAATGCCCATATTTAAAGTACATGGGCCCCATATGGTAAATACCTGGGCAGATAAATATGGAAATGCCCACATTTAATCTGCATGGGGCCCATGTGCCAAATATCTGGGAAAATACATATGGGTATGCCCATATTTATCTACATGGGGCCCACATGCCGAAGACCTGGGTAGTTGAATATGGGTATGCCCATATTAATTTCGTATTGGGCCCATGTGTCAAATATCTGGGAAAATACTTATGGGCATGCCCACATATAATATACATGGGACCCATATGCCCAATACATGGGCAAGTAAATATGGGAAGCCCATATTTAATCCAAATGGAGCCCATGTGCCAAATTTGTGGGCAGTTACATATGGGCATGCCCATATTTAATTTCCATGTGACCCATATACCAAATAACTG
>NW_022754883.1:0-695 GCF_011630105.1 Anneissia japonica | reverse complement strand
AAAAAGAAGATGATGATGATCCTGACAATAACAAGAGGTGATCCGCTAGTGTAGCGGATCACCAACTAGCCTTCATCCAGCAGTAGCCTAGCTAGTCAAGCCTATCATGGTATGCTACAGTAGGCCTAGTATAGTCAAGCCTAGCATTTGACATTGAATGGACCTGGCGCGGCTACAACTCACCTCGTCGCAAGGCTACTACAGCGGCAGGGGTCGTACACGTTTCAAATAATTATAACTCCATGTTTCAACAGACTCACAATATAGCCCAGTACTGCCACTGGTAGCTCCTATTTATATTTTCCGGTACAGTACTTACAAATGATAATATGTTCCTTTCCTTGTACGGTACATAATAAACATGCGGAAAAACAGTTCGTGTACGACAGCCAGCAGTTTGTAATAATACTTCGCTTTACGCAGCCTCGCTGCCCCGGTTAAATCAAAGAGTATAAATAGAACAAGAGAGCAAAGTCCCGTTCGTAAAAACGTCATGCCTGTGTAGGACGCCAACTAACGGTTGTATATTCTTTTTATAACCCAGTGCAGCGCTGCGCAGCGCCTGCGCAGCGCGGTAGAAGTACGCCCGCTATAAACTCAGTAAGCAGAAAACAAAAGTACAGTATCTTGTGGAGAACAGATAAACAGACAAACCGACCGTGCGCGGTGCAGTACTGGGTAATAAAACACATACA
>NW_022754882.1:0-1144 GCF_011630105.1 Anneissia japonica | reverse complement strand
AGAAGTGAAATAAAATAACAAACAAATGTACTTATCTACTGAAGTTATTATCTGGCAAATCTATCTTTAAATTCTTGGATAGCATTGATTATGAATGAATTCCTGTGTCTCTTTGTGTGCCTCCCTCTCAATGGGTTTAATTCTACCTCACCTCTGATTAGTGATAAACTTATTTAAAGGGTGTTTGGTGTCATTAATAATTTTAGTGAATTTAAGTGGTCAACATGGGTGTCCTCAATATGTTTAATATGCAACCCATAACTTTACCTGCCCTTTTCATTATTTTCCTAAATTTAACCTTGTTCATTTCAGATAGACTGGCAAACTATGGAATAATACTGAAACCATAAGCAGAGTACAAAACCACTAAACCTGTAGGCATCAAGATTTTCTGATCATGGGGATAAAAGGGGCTGAAAACAAAATTTTGCCATGTATTTTATTATTAGTGTGGGAATATTGACTCTTCTTCAATCCCTTTCTGAATCTGTTGAAACCTACAAATTCCACAAACATGGACAAATAGAAATATGTAAATTTCAAATAACAAAATAGAAACATTCTAAATAATTATCTTTTCTCAGGTACGACTGTGACAGCCTATGCATTACATCCTGGTGCTGTAAATACAGAACTAATGCGGCATATGTCAGAAACTTGGTGGTTTTCTGGATTCCTTCTAAAACTGACGGCACCAATCAGTTACATTGCCTATAAGACACCTGAAGAGGGAGCTCAGACCTCCATTTATTGTGCAGTAACTCCTGGTATTGAAAAAGAATCTGGCAGCTACTTCAGGTATTCTAATTAATTGTGTAGTTATTTTAACATTTTCCAGAACTTAGCTGGATAGTGCAGTTAGTTACAACTTGTAACTACTATGTGCACTACAGAGCTTTAGAGAAAATCTAGGTAGGGGTCATGCGACGTGTAAATCACCAGGCAGGTGGGTGGGAGAGGCGGTGCACTGAACCATGGAAATATTTACGCCTCAAATACCATTTTTTCAAATTTCACTCCTTGTGAAACGGGATGTATGGATGGATTTATTCAGTGTAAACAGCAAGGATAACCCACAAAAGTCTGAAGAAAACTTCTTTCCAGTGGGGTCCTTCTGGTCGTGATTGGGCAGTACACTGGGAGA
>NW_022754881.1:0-1114 GCF_011630105.1 Anneissia japonica | reverse complement strand
ACGTCATAGATAATTAGCATATCGTCCTAGATTACTCGTCGTCGCATATCTAAAACTCCTTAATGACTATTCTAGACCATACCAAATGTTGTTGACAGCGATTGTGCGGTAACTCCTGGCAGTTTTTGAGATATCGTGCGAACAGAAAAGGGGAGAAAGAAAGAAGAATAACTAGATTTGAACTCGTCACTGAGGACGAGTTAGGTGATCCGCCGTACTTTGACCCTCACGAAGCACGCGCGGTTCTGATTGAAAAGTATAATATTCTAAAACATGCTCTATTTAAAGAGTAATTTTGAGCATTTTAAAAGGAATTTAAAAAAAAAAGAGTAATTTTGAGCATTTTAAGGACTTACGAATGTGTACACATACGTCTTAACGTCCGTGCGCACGGTAGTATTAATACCGTGTCACAAACCCAACACATGTAACCGAAACGTAACTTCCAGCTTCAGTACGTGCTGTGGGCGTGCAAATGAGCGTACGGCGCCTAAATTTTGGAAAGTTTTGGAATATTCAAAATGACATGAATCGTGCTTTAAATTATCTGAAAAGTGATATTAACAATTTTAAAATTTTAACGCACAAGTAGGAATAGCTTATACGACTTGCCTGACGACGGTAATGGCACATGAATTGAAACCTTGCCAAGTTTAATTTAAAACCCCCTGTTGGTTGGTAATGCCACACGAATTTTGCCTTTACAGTAACGAACTATCGGTCTGATAGTGTCGAAATACAGTCTGCCGCCCTCTATTTTCAATGTGTTTACATCTTTCAAGAAAGAAAGATGAGAAGGCTCCGAAAAGCCTTCTTTTTGACCATGATGACTTCACCAAAATAAAAAATACATGGACACGTCCGAAAGAGAATTGATTTAGCTATAACATACTCACAGGTGGGAGACAATCAATCAAGATAAGCGAGTACGTTCAAACGAGTATAAAAAGTAATAACGTCATAAATAAAATTAAATTTTTTCTTAATTCAAATGGCAATATGATGACGTCAAAATGTCCGATCAGCCATTATGATCTATAAAATCGTACCTACAACTCATGTGCTTTCAGAATATGTAATAAAAATTGGGGGTCACCTTTCATCCTATGGAGCT
>NW_022754880.1:0-1431 GCF_011630105.1 Anneissia japonica | reverse complement strand
AGAAAGATTCTGACAATAACAAGAGGTGATCCGCTAACGTTAGCGGATCACCAAAAAAAGATGATCCTGACAATAACAATAGGTGATCCGCTAACGTTAGCGGATCACCAATTAGTTTGGTTAAAAAAGAATAATTTTGAGCATTTTAAAAGATTTCCGCATGTGTACACGTACGTCTTGACACCCGTGAGTACAGTAATAACACAAAGAGTGACTCCTGATATGAATAATGTGTCAGCAACACAAAGTATGTAACAAAACGTGATTTCCAGCTTTAATATGTGCTGTGTGAGTGGAAATGAACGTACGGCGGGTAAATTATGGAAAGTTTTGAAATGCTGAAAATGACCCGAAACGTTCTTTAAACTATCTGAATAGTAATATGGAGAATTTTCAAATTTTAACAGACACGCACGTCACTATGTGTGCGTGTACAGTAATAGCACACGAAATTAAACATTGTCAAGTGTATTTCAAAACAGCCTGTTAGTTGGTAATGCCACACGAACTTTCGTTTCACATAACCTATATATATTAGTCTGATAGCGTCGAAATACAGTCTGCCGCCCTCCCTCTGTTCTATTCTTTTACATCTTTTAAGAATGAGAGATAAAAGGGCTCCAAAAATTCATTCTTTTTGACCATGTTGACGTAATCAAAATGAAAAATAAAGGGACACGTCTTGAAGAGAATTGATTTAGCTATAACATACTCACAGGTGGGACACAATCAATCAAGAATAAGCGAGATACTTTCAAACGAGTATAAACTCGTTTGATAAAAATTCATCATAAATAAAAATTCAGTTTTTTAATTCAAATGCTAATATGATGACGTAACAATGTCCGATCAGCCATTATGAAGTAAAAAATCGTATCTACAACTCATGTGCTTTCAGATTATGTAATAAAAATTGGGGGTCACCTTTCATCCCAAGGAGCTATAACTGATTAGAAATATTCATGGTTTTATGCATATATAAATGTTGACGCACGCGTACGTGCACGCTAAAAGGCGCGAACGGAAAATTAAGGTATATAACATTCAACCTTGACCTGAAGCTTATGCTAACCTAATATGATTTAGAAATGACGAATGGTTAAGATTATATGGGGTCATCAACGTTTTGAAGAAAGAGAAATGAGGGGGTCAGAAAAAACATTTTTTTTGACCATGATGACGTCATCAAAATGTAAAAAGGGGTCAAATATATGAAAGAGCATTGTCTCAGCTATAACATACTCAAAGTTGGAAGACGATTGACCAAGAATAAGCGAGATACGCTCAAATGCGTATTTTCAAAAATGACGACATAGCTATAATTCACTTCCTTGAATTCAGATGCCAATATGATGACGTCACAATACCCGATCAGCCATTATGAAGTCAAAAATCGTATCTACAACTCATGCGCTTTCAGAATATGTAATA
>NW_022754879.1:0-1337 GCF_011630105.1 Anneissia japonica | reverse complement strand
AAAATCATTCCATTTCAATTTCTTTTGTAAGCTGGCCATTCCTTACTTTAGCGGGCAGCCCCCTTTCACAAAATTGTGTGGTTCCTCCATCATCCCCCATGTCAAATATCCTTAGACATGTCGTTTGCACAAGGCAGCACCTTTTCGTACTTTACCCCACGACGGTAAATAGCTAATTTGACAAACCGACAAACCGAGTTTTCATAATTTTGGGTCAGTAAAATGGCATTCGGCAAACTGAATTTCGGCAAAGTAGAATAGGCAATCTGGGTTTCGGCAAACGTTCATAGCTGCTAGGTGAACTACGCCGGCAGACAACCGTATCCATCTTCGTTCAGTAAACGCTTAGCAACGTGTGTGTTGATTTTTGGTGGTAGACATATTCTCATCCAATCGCCGTTGAAAGGAAGTAAAATGAATGAAATAAGTACTGTCTGCCACAGAAATCCGGAAAAAACCTTTAAAATTCAATTAATTAAAAAAAATTCTTTAAATTTACAAATTTAAACGAGAAAATAAATTTCGGCGCAAATTAAAGATGCATGCCCCCTTTTTTGGCATAGGCTATAACCTAACTTAATTTAAATTTACAATTAACTTGAACACGTTCTGTAACTCGATATCAAATGATATCTCGATGACGTTTGATTGAATCATGCTTAACAGGCGTTGACACTTGAATGTACGCTGTTATTGATGTTTACAGTTAATATGATCATTTTATTAGCCAGTTTAACGTTTGGTGTACTGGAAATACGTTGACAGGTTGACTATGTAGTGACGGTGCTGTTTAAAATATTAAATGCATTCCGTTAACAATGTGTGACGAAAATAAGAGAACATGCAATGGGAGCCAAACCACCCGTCTTTGCGCTTTAACTCTTCACAAACTGGTGCTGAATTCTGCTAATATGGAGTAAAACAGACTAAGCTGAGTTCATAATATTGAATAAATATAATTCATTTTTCAACTGTTTTCAATCTAGGTAAACTAGAATATTAATTATTCACTCACTTAATATAGTCTAGCATCGACTTTTTTTGTAACGCAATCAGCTTTGATAGTTCAAGTAACTAAATACGGTATATCTAGATATCAAAATAGAATTCGAAATGTCGGAAGCACAAAATACGAGTTGGTGGATAGATGAAACTAGTAAAGTTCTCAATACGGAACCTTTCTTTTTGTACGCGCTGCCAACACTCTACATATTGTGTGCAATGTCATTTTTTGCTAATACGTTAGTTGTGGTTTTGATTATCGCTACCAAGAGGCTCCGTAAAAAACAAAACGTTTTTATAAGTTTACTGGCTTTGGCTGACGCTACGGCTTCATC
>NW_022754878.1:0-965 GCF_011630105.1 Anneissia japonica | reverse complement strand
TGAATTACATTGTGTAAAACAGTATTTCTGCATTACCATTTTTGTATAGGCCTACTGTGTAACTCTCCTTTACTGACTCATATGATAACATTGTTTATTACCATCTGTTTTAGATGGAGTGCTGAGTGTGTACATAAATGATTATGTAATAGCTACCCATTGTTTTACTAGTGAAATTTGGACATACGATTTACTCTCATATCTAGGGGCTTTAACTAAGTAGTTCTTATCGTTTAATTATCCTAGAGGATGAATATTTGGGTTAGCATTAAGTTATAAGGTTCTTTAGCTTGGGTTCTCCAAACCATGAGGCATTACCAAGTCGATGTTTGAATGGTAAGGAGTGAGCTGTGGTTTGTCTTGCATAAAGACCTTGTTTTATGCTGAGTTTGGGTATGTTTAACATTTGTTCTACTATGATTTGATTATGTTAAATATTATTTGTATTCTATAGTTACATGCATAGTGATTGTAACTGATTATGTAGGTTTATAATTATGATACTTGTTTTACCCATTAATTACTATTTAGTTAAATATTTAAACATTATGAAGTAATTCTCTTAAAGAATGACTGAAGCACTTATGCAGACTGCTTTAATTATGTGAACTAGTGGTATTTGAGTACTGTACTACAGTATTATCAAGTACTATGTCAGTATAGATTTGTAGTATTATATAAAGTACACTTTAGAATTTATTAAGCAATGTAGTAATTTCTTTTATATATTACACTGAACCTGTTCATTTTATACTTGACCATGCCTTCAGCATTGGTAGACTATCTTGGTGGCGCTAGAACTAAACATAGGTGGCGTCTTATGGTAAACAAAGATCCAATATGGCGGCGCCCATGGCTTCGCATATTATTGTATGCTAATACTAATAGGTATACGTTGATTAGAACTTTACTTTATACTATGTTTATTCATGATGATAAATTAATTAAATATTAGAAATAAGCTG
>NW_022754877.1:361-558 GCF_011630105.1 Anneissia japonica | reverse complement strand
GTCCCCTGGATTCGGATATCGCGAACGCCGTAGCCTCAAATCGGTGGAACGTCCTGCGGACTTTGAAAATACACGACACCGAGGTCACCGACGCCTTCCTGAACGTGCTGCTGAACAACTGCGACACGTTGGCGACTCTGAAACTTGACGGGTGCGTGGGACCGACATTCGCCGAAGTGCGCGTGACTCTGAAGAAC
>NW_022754877.1:0-219 GCF_011630105.1 Anneissia japonica | reverse complement strand
TATCAGGGATCACGGGTGGTTTCACGTGTACTTGAGAGACTCCGAAACCGAAAGTTTCATCGAAGCCAGATCATTCGCTTTCGAAATTACGTAAACACGTTTCAAGAAAAAAATGGACACAAAATACATTTTTTGTTTTTCTTTTGTTTTTTTAAATTTCTAACATTATTGATGAGCAACAAAGTACTAACATAAATAAAGTCCTTCGTTATTACGAAT
>NW_022754876.1:0-1135 GCF_011630105.1 Anneissia japonica | reverse complement strand
AGGCCAAGACCTAATTCAAATTCCCAGTTGCAGTTGTTAATTTACACGTGCCGCCATTTTTTTTCCTGTTTTGATTAGTAGTACTAGTAGGGCCTAGGCTAGGTCTAGCCTGGTGGGCCTATGACTGTAATTCAATAAGTAATATCACTTACAGGTACCTCTCATTGTTTACGGCTGAACATCTTTTAAACAAATCTTGCAAAAGTCCGTAGGCGTTGACCTACCAAGCCTATAGTACCGTATTTAGCGTAGGTTGTTTGTTTTTTGGTTTTAATTGCCCTTTTTACTGTCTTCTGGCTAGGCCTAGGCCCTAGGGCCTAGTCCTATGCAGCAAGCAAAAAAAAAATCACATCCCATTTTTTGGTTGATGATAAAGCAATCTTGATTTTGCGGCGGTTTCGGTAAAAGATGCTGAAGGCCAGGGAGATCGAAAATTTCGCCTTCATGGTTCAAGTTTCTACAAAGGCCTATATCTACCTAGGCATATCCATGTCTTTGTCCTTGCGCTATGAATGACTGAATAAAAAATACGTTTTTCTAGCTAGCCTAGCGCTTTATTACAAAATTTTGTTTGTTACGCGCACACATACTGTCACATGTATAAAACGCGCGAACACTCTTCATATCCATTTTTAATACACATGAACTATTTATTTATGATGGAAGAATAAGGATTTATGATACCGTACGTACAGTACCTACACCTAAAAAACCCCCAAAAAACAGAACATCGGATTTTTCCATTCCAAAGTGAGTAACGACAAAAGAGACAATTGTGAAGGTTTACGACTTTTTTTGTGATGTTTCTATGCACGTTGAGACCAAGTCGGCTATGCTAGCCTATGTAGAGCCTAGGCATGTCTAAAATATATTACATAGGCCTAGGCCTACAACTAAATGTTATAAGCATGGAGGAATTAGTTTTATAACACGTTACAAAGACGTTACAAAACAACGATAATTCAACAAACAACACATACATGAATGTAGGTACTGTTGTAGGTGTAGTCTAGGCCTAACAGTAATGTATTTATAATTCATTGAGAATTCACCTCGCTTACTGTACATATATTATTTACTCGCGAAAGGCCACCTTATAAGTTATTATTAAGTGTGTTCCGTTTTTTTTTTTTTT
>NW_022754875.1:0-637 GCF_011630105.1 Anneissia japonica | reverse complement strand
TGCGCCATCTAGCCCAGAAAAGATTTGCCAAGTATTGAACCTGGCGCCAGCGCCTTCGGGAATAAACATCATTCCTGTCAAAAATTGTCGGAGGCATTGATGCCTTTTCTCTCAATGTCAGTAGCATACTAGGAGTTAATGGTTGTAGGTCATTGGGATCTGAAGATATTGTAGATATTGGCCGATTATTGATAATACTTTCAACTTCGCAAAACAAAGTACGGATTCCTTCATCATCTAGTTTCAAACATTGTTCTTGTAGTACTCCGTTAATGACCTTGCGCACTGTTCTGATAAGTCTTTCCCACACCCCACCAAAGTGAGATGCGGCTGGTGGGTTGAACTCCCAACGGATACCCATCTACTTCAACCACTCAGGAATTTCACTGTCATTCCAGGCGTTCACTGCGACTCTCAATTCTCTTTCGGCTCCTATAAAATTGGTGCCATTGTCTGTCCTTAATGAGGAAATAATACCTCTCCTGCAGATAAATCTGCGTATAGCATTCAAGCATGAGTCAGTGTTTGCTGTCTGAACAATCTCCAAATGTATGGCTCTTGTAGCCAGGCAGGTAAACAGCAGTCCATATCTTTTGACCATGCTTCGACCTTGTTTGATCTCAAAGGGTCCAAACAT
>NW_022754874.1:0-1966 GCF_011630105.1 Anneissia japonica | reverse complement strand
GAAAAATTATGGATCCGCCCTTCATCAAACTGGACAATAATTCCTCACAAGTACTATCCAGCAAAGACACTCATTTGCAAAGACGTCCTTTAGAAAAATAGTAACATGCTAACCATAGCTTCCACAACGATTACCTCCTCGACTTCCCATTACATTGAACAAAACATCGCCACATTTCCCCAACTCATTCAACACCGTGCGGAGCACGGGTATAGTTTTTATTAACTTCAAACAAACTTCACAACACGTTCATTAAATTTCATTCATCATAACCTTTGGATTTTGATTTATTTAATTGGTATCGCAAATACAAACAAATGATTAAAAACATCAAGTCATTATTTTCGAAACCAACTAAATTTAAATCAGAATCAACGGATACCACCTGTGATGTAAATGCTATCGTTCGTAATTTAAACTAAAATAGTTTATTCAAATACAAAGTATAAAATTTTGTGCCATTTTTGTCTACTATACTAACTTTCTACGGAGCTTCTGTAACATATGAACCATGAACTTCACCGATAAATTTAATATAAAACACAAAAGTCTCCAAAGAAACTTGTACAATCCATCGCTGATTTAACGATAGTTTGTATCACTTTTTTTAGAGTTTGCTTCATACTCTCTTATCTCTTTTATATTTTGTCACTCAATTCGGAATTGTCCCATATAAAAAAATCTGTGTATACATTGAATTACTGAGTATTTATGTCCTCATAACAGCGAATTCCCCCGTGGCGTATAGAAAGTGTAACGAAGGCGTAGCTGACGCTTCATGGGGTGACGTTATTGTCTTTAATTGCGGAGAAGTGGTAGATAACGAAGAATCGATAGATGATTTGGAGACCCTCTATAACGTAAGATATTTAACAAAATGACTAATGTCGATACTACAATATTTCCGATTTACACACTTCAACTCTTGTTATTTGTAAGTAGTAATATTTGAATATGCGATATGTTTATGCCCACTTTAATATGGAGCGAATAGGTATCGCCAATGTGTAGCTCATACTCCAGGGTTAGGCGTTCAACTTCACAATCCGGTGAGTCTTCAATCTAGCAGATTGCGTTTCATCGTCAAGCACTTAACACTCATTCATTACAACCGTCGCACGACGGTGTATGCCTGGTTTCCATAAAATCGCTACACTGTCGCTGCAATGTTTTCACTGCAATTGTTGCACTGTAAGGCCTCCCCGACGCAAATCGAGAAGGCTCCCATATTCGACCAACCAATCAGCGTCGCTGAAAACTTCGACGGTAACCTGTAGCGATTGCATGGGAACCAGGCTTAAGCCAGTCTCACACGTTGCGTTTTTTGCTTACGACAAGCTGCGCTACGAGAGGCACAGTCGAAAATAGTCTGGTACGCGGTAGTTGGGCAAGGTGTGAGAGGAATTATGCATACGACATGGCACGGATAGTTATATGTAAGCGTACGATGTCGTAGAATTTTAGAAATAAAAAAAATTGTAGCGGCAAGTGTCGTAGCGCAGCTTACCAAAATCTCAACGTGTGAGACCGGCTTTACATATTTGTTTTATATCCAGATTACAGTTACAACTGATAATGTGGAGGATGTTGCTGAAGATTTGGTGAAGATAACTAACAATGTCAGCAACGCAGAAGATGCAAACACGATTATATATTCGGCGGTGATACTCAAAGACATCGTCAGTTTGAATTCTACGTCTGATAAGGCAAGACACATTTTACACCATATTTGAAGTTTTTGACCCATGCGGCGGAGTGATCATTTGGAATTATCGTATCTCAATAACAGAGTATGAGGCAGTGAGTAGTGGTGTAATGTGTAGCTTGGTTTGATTTAAACCAATGATAGATACCGGTATGTACAAATACAAACTATGCACAAATAAAAGCATTGTGCTATCGTTTCTGGTTGTTACTTACGTTTGCGCTCTACGTGTTGCTTGTCAAAATTTGTATCTCTATTATC
>NW_022754873.1:0-567 GCF_011630105.1 Anneissia japonica | reverse complement strand
GGGCCGGGCCGGCCCCCCCCCCCCCTAAATCCGCCCCTGGTATTGAGAAATATGGAAATAAGGGTTATGATAAAAATGTCACTGTTCATTAGAGTAAGATTTCATCCGACGTTCTAGTGTTAAATTAAGATTGCATATAACAATAGGTAGTACTGTATTATTTTCATAGGCTTTCTTCCACAAACACTTTTGTGTAGTCAACGTTGCAAAGGTTTCCTCATTTACATTTGTGTTTTTCAGGTTCGAGTAATAAACCATTCCAAGGGTAGTCATGGTGTTTCTGGAATATTCTTTAAATATGAGCTTTCATCAATTAAGGTCAAGGTTACAGAAGTTCATGAACCCTATTCACAGTTCTTAGTTCGCCTTTGCGGCATTGTTGGAGGCATTTTTGCAACCTCAGGTAGGCCCGTTTTTGGATATTATCATTTGATTTTTGTTCCCTTCTTTAATTTTTGATTTACAATTATTTATTTTGTGATTCCATATCTACAGTCAAACTTGCATACAGTTAGTCGAATATAAAGTGGCATTGAAAAATAGTTAGACTTAGTTTAAATTCAACTA
>NW_022754872.1:0-655 GCF_011630105.1 Anneissia japonica | reverse complement strand
ACAGCGTGATCTTGGAATAATTATTACTCCAGATCTAAAAGCCATCGACTCATATTACCAAGGTTGTTACTAGGGCTAATTCTTCGGTTGGTGGAATTAGAAAAACATTTACGTATGGATAAGCACATACTCTTCTCTCTTTATAAAACCCTTGTCAGACCCTTAAAGACCGTATGACAAGCTAATAAATTATGCTTTTACTTACAGAATATCTGTGTTGTACTGATTACTTAATGTATGCATTGATTTAATGGCACAAATATTCCTAAAATCGTAATTTTAAAGACTTTTACGAAGAGGTGACATAAAAATCCTAAAATATTGAAAGGTCAAGCAGACGTCATCACGCCCCTTAGTAACCTTTTGTTTATTGTCCAGTTTAGAAAGTACAGTATTGCGTCGACCACCAGATACACTGAGTGATTCCTAGCGATGGAATAATAACAGTAATGCCGAAAAATTGTGTTGTTGGGGGTTGCCCGAATTCCGATAAGAATGATGTTCATTTTTTTGTGTTTCCAAAAAATCCAAGAATTGACGACAGTGGATTGGCTTCGTTCAGTTTACGAGGAAGAATTTCGTAAGTCTGACGCCCGTATTCTTAAAACAAACTTTAGTCGAACTTCGAACTAGAACTTCATTTAGTGCTAGTTGC
>NW_022754871.1:0-1816 GCF_011630105.1 Anneissia japonica | reverse complement strand
ATCAAGAGTTGCAAGCAAGCAAATCTTCGGCGACCAGTGATGTGTTCGTGGTAGATTCACAGGCTAGCTAAGGTTGGGGCAAGATAAGAAAAGTAAATCCGGCAAAAAAACCTCAAATTACAATTCCACGGAGAAGTGCAATAAGGTTACTTTGTTCGAACTCGTGGCAACAAATCAGAGAATTAGCACAATTACAGTTTCACAAAAACAGTGAAAAAAGAAAGAAAAATTAGTAAAGAGACCCGCCACATATAGGCGCTGCGTCAACTCCATTGACAGTAAATGGATGATGATTATCAATCCTCTTTCCATTTATACTGTAGTACATTACAATGAATTGTACTTTTGTGGGATACTTTAAAGCAAAGACAGACAATAACCACATCTATATTAACTTATTAGTCCTTTAATGTGAATTCACTTAGATGTATATATATCCCAAGATTTAACTTCTTTAAACGTTTCTATCAATGTTCAAACAATCAACTTTATTAATTTCACATTTTTATTGTTGCAAGTAGTATTTTGAAATTACATGGACAAAACCTAACCTCGTTCACAATTCAAATATAAATGTTTAATAACAAGTTCCAAAACCAATCCACATAGCAACAGTATCAGTGAGTTTTGTTCACCTAAAAACTGTAAACATACTAACTGGGTTACAGGTGAGTGCACGAGTGTCTACAGTGCAAGTTAATAAGATGCTAACAACTTCTCTGATAAACAGACTGTGTGTAATTCATGAAACTTATTTCTGATATCAGATACCACTACTACCTATGTATCCTAATTGTATTTATGGCCACTCCTGGGTCAGCAATAATTATTTGTGATGAAAGTCTATCAACAATATACTATACAATATTGAATTGTAGCACCTCAACTCATGTATATCTGAGTGAAAGTCATTAACACACACGGTATTTAAAAGTTTGTAAATGTTGCAATTTGCATATTAACAAGGGTTTTTATTATAACAAACATATACACAAAAAAACAAACTGAAAGAAGTAAAAACTCATTTATGCTTTGTTGAATACTATTATACTACTACAAATAAATGAAAATTCTTTCTTTTAGATCAGGTTCAAAATGCTGTACATGAAAAACCACGTATCAACTTGAGTTGCAGGAAGGAGGAAATACATATTCATTTGAATAAATTGCTTCATATTGACGATATGCAACTCACTTTACAAGCAGATTTATAGCAAAGTTGTTGCCTTATGTAAAAATATATATAAAAAAAACAAACTCAGATTTATGAGATTCTGCCATGCAAACATATGAATACATTGCGATACTTGTACATAGAGAAGGAAACCGGTTTTAACTATGTATTATTTCCTTGAAGAATTATTTCTTTAAGATCTTATGGGTATACATTCTTATTGGCAATATTTACACATGCGGCTGCAGAGTTCAAGATGGGAGAAGTTGGATTCCAACAAGTTAATACTAACTCAGATATGCAATATTTAAAAATGTTCATGTGCAAATGGTTGTGCACTTGTAGACAATGCCGAGTCAGTTTATGTTTTGTGAGGTCAAAATAAAATGTACAGAAATCACTGTTATTAAACATTGTTGCTTACTGGAAGCTCTCTTCAAATGGCTTTACATTTTAGATCATTATAAATACATTTCTTGTCACCTTTTCTAAGCCAAACCAAAGCCTTCTGTACACTCGTTAGTTGCTAGTAGTAACATGCTTCTTAGCTTATCGTAGGTTTCGTAGGCTGGAAGATCAAGCTGGTTGAAACTGTAGAAGAGACAAAGTTGTTATATAATTATTCAAATGAGTAATATCAAT
>NW_022754870.1:0-620 GCF_011630105.1 Anneissia japonica | reverse complement strand
TTTCTTGGGGTTTTTTTTTGTGTAGTTTGCATTGCTGTCAGGGTCATCCTTGTTGAAGAGAGTTGAATAAAAGAAATGATATCATATGGATAACTGATAACTTTTAAAAATATTCTTGTACTTATTTCTCACCGGCCAAATACTTTCATTTGGTGTACCAAGAAGATTGATAATCATCTCTATTTGTTGTAACTCTGCCCTCCCAGGAAGAAGTGGCTTATGGGCCAATAATTCTCCTACAATGCAGCCAGCAGCCCTTCCAATAAAACACAATATGTTTAAATTACAAAGAGGAATACATAAATAAATAACATCTAAATATAGTAGTGTTTAAATTGGCCAAATATTTATATCCATATTTTGTTGTTGAATACAGTACACATTTTCATATTAAGATGATTTCCATAATGCAGTGGTTATTCTTAACAGACGACCCCAGTTCTCTTAATTCTTTGGAGGTTGAACCGTATTGAGAGGGATAGTGAAGCTGTGGCCAGGGGCGGATCCAGAGATGTCCAAAAGAGGGGGGGCCGAAAGGGGGACCAAAATTTGGGCCGATCGAGACAACAATGTCCTAGGGGGTCCGGTAAATTTTTGTGTTCTAGACGCCCGAAAATAAC
>NW_022754869.1:0-2096 GCF_011630105.1 Anneissia japonica | reverse complement strand
GCCTTGTGGGACTTTTATTCAAGAGCATCGAGCGCATTTTAGTGAGTGGCGCTTATTAGTTCTTACTGGAGTATTAACGTGGTATTGCACATATTGCTTTGTTGTAACGTTAGTATTTAAGCTTTAACATTGGTTATTTGTTTCTGGTGGTAGAAAAATACTCGAAAATTAGTATAAAAGAAGGGGCGGAAATGATAGATATAGGGAATAATGGTAAGACACCTATCTGTAAATTGTCACGAACTATAAATTAGTCCCTAATAAAGTATTATGTTGATACTATACTATACTATACTATACTATACTATACTATACTATACTATACTATACTATACTATACTATACTATACTATATATATATATATATATATATATGTATATATATCATATATATATATATATACTTTAACTGACAGTAATAATAAAATAATGAAGACACATGTTTAATTAAATACTTGAATAATAAACACATCAATAAAGTGGATAATGGAGACGTGAATAACAAAATACATCAATAATAAAATAATGAAGATAAAATAATCTGTTTCTGTTTGCACATCTGTATCCCGGCAATACGTAAATGTATTTTCAATAAATGAATCTATGAATGCATAGTTGAACAATACACTTTAAAGATTCTAATAACTTAAGACGCATACTATATCTATCCATTAATTTTAAAGATGTGTAGTAATATTCACATTAGTTTGAACACAATGTTATCATTATTATTATTTTTATTATTATTATAAACATTATTATTATTATTATTATCTTCATTATCATTATTATTAATAATTATCATCATTATTATTATCATTAATTTTTATCATGGTTGTGTTATTATTGTTATTATTATTATTATTATTATTATTATTGTTATTATTATTATTATTATTATTATTATTAATAATAGACACATTATTGGTTAAAGTTGTTTTTCCACCACTGTATCTAGGCATTAAGTGTGTTTAACTTCTAAGAAATTATTGAAGTTCTGGTTATACAATGCACTCCAAAAATGTAATAATGTAGACGGAATACTATTAATTTATTTATAAGATATATATTGGTAGTCTAGATACATTTTAATTTATATGATTTATTACCTACGCAGTCGGTATTCACTGTCCATAGCAAGATTCTACGTAGATGAGGACAGACTATACTTTGTGATTTGCTTTTAAGGAGCTTAGTATTTAATAACTTAAGGTAAAGCCCTGCTGTTATGATTATTATTACAGTTATGATCGCGAATATTATTAGTCTAGTTGATTATTAATTATTAATTAAATTATTAATCATTTCATTACTATATGTTGGCTACGCTAGAAATGTTGTTTCTACAGTATATATATAGGCATAGAATATAATTATATAGGTCTACTACAGTATAATTATATATAAATGTGTTTGTTACATGTTATAGGAAGTACACCTTAATTGAGGTTTATTATGCTAAATGTGGTTACATGATCTGCAACACCAATTTGATATCGGTCTTTCAGTGTGTGTGTGTGTGGGGGGGGGGTGGTGTGTGTGAGTCGATGTCCAATTTTCCCAACGATAGTATAAGTAGGTGGAGCCAGGACAGCTCAGAACTTCTCAAAGGGAAAAGTTCTGCAAATGTTACACAAAAATAAACATGTTTTTTTTTCTCCCTAATTGTTTTTTTTTCTTCTCCACGTGTTGTGCATCCCCTCCCACCGCCACCACTGCCTTGTTTTAGCATGGTACTGTATCTTTTACAATATTGAACAGTGTTTTTCAATATGTTTCTTGTCTATACAAAATATTATTCTGCAATTTCTATTCAGACGATTTCATAGTTTCTCTCACCATGCTTATAAGCCCAACGTGCAAATGGTCGGATCGTGATACAAACATTTTATATACATGTTGTCACTTTTTATTGAATGTGCTGCATTCTCTGTGCCTTTCAATGTATATTCACGGTCTTTCTCAATTTTACTATTGTAGTAGCGTACTCGCGCGAATAAGCGCCGGGGCGCTTAAAATACTTTTTGAAGAGTGCTTATCAAATTGAGATGGCGCTTTGGAAATAGATGAAAATTAAAGGGGTGCTTATAGGTACT
>NW_022754868.1:0-919 GCF_011630105.1 Anneissia japonica | reverse complement strand
CTAACCTAATAATTGGATGTGGACCTCCCCTTGACTCATTTTTGGTAGATATATATGAATTAACTGGAAAAGAAATTAAAAAAGCTGAAATATAATTATTTCAACTCTATTTGTTTTTTACATGTATTTTACATTCATAGAAATTTTAACTCTGAGTATTGTTTTTTTTTTAATCTTCTTTAGGCAATGAAAAAAAAAGCACACATACTGAGAGTATCAAAAACAGCCTAAACCAACAATTACATTAGTTGAAGATTTTCATAAAACTGCTTACTGAATTCTTAAAAAAAAAAACAACAAAAACCAACAATTACATTAATTTAATGACTGCATAAAACTGTTTACTGCATTAATTAAAACAGCCTAAAAAAACTATCAAATCATGCAAAAACTATATAATTTATTAATCAAAAACAGGCTAAACCAAGTTCTACATTAACTAACTTTTATTCAACAAAAATATCCAATACCAACAATTATATTAATTAATGATTACGGATCGCCGAAACCATTTTTCTTGCCTACAGTACAGAATACTAATTATCGTTTTCTGTTGATGTCTACGCTAAATTCAATGTACTTTCAATGTAAGAAATTAATGTTTGCTGGCTTCATAAAATGGAAATGATTTATTTACGAGTTATAGTGATGAAATATTGAACGAGAATTTACCCAACTAACCCGTAACTTAACCCTAACGTTCCCTAGCTTTTCCCCGAATTTAATAAAAAAAAAAATACTACCAGAAACATGCTAATTTTCACTTTCTGCTGATGTCTAAACTAACACAAATTTACTTTTTTATGTCCATAAATGAATAGAGTTTCGCATCTTTAAAAGTAAAAAGTATAGTCTGAGGTAATTGGTTGAAATTTTGTGATTAAAATTTCATTTTTTTTTTGTTAGGCAAAGTGAGATA
>NW_022754867.1:0-645 GCF_011630105.1 Anneissia japonica | reverse complement strand
CCAACTTTTCAAACTATACCAACTAAAATATCGTCAGTGCTGTTGTAACAAAGGACAGCATATTCGTATTGGAATTTGTAGATATGGAATAGAAGTCAGTGGTTATTATACAAGTACAATATGGTTTGAGGTGAAGTAATGGATTCTACTACTCTCAGTGCAGACAGAGGTAGTCCATACCATCCAACACTGAGGGATGTAGAATTAACAGCTTCTAAATTAAAATCATGTTGGAATTGTTTTACTATACTTCATAAATAATTACAAGAATGTACAGTAGGTAGGCCTTGGTCTTTTTCCTTATCTTGCCTGATTGTCGTATGCAAAGGTTGCAAGTTGAAAGAAATTACTTTCAGAAAAGCTGGTTAAAGTGAGATTTCTTAACACATCAATAATTTATGTTGCTGCATATTGTGCCATCTCACTTCACAAACGTTTTCGTTTGAGTCAGTTGCTGCAACTGACCATTGATAACAGTGTCAGTGATAATAACAAATATTAATTTGCAGGGATTGTTTTATTTTGTGGGAGATTTTTGCCTGCTCGCCACAGTCCCTGTTTCCGGGATACTCGCAGGGGACCACATGTCAAGTCAGATGTCAATTTGACGTAGACTAGTACTTTCTTGAAAAAAATACAGTTCAC
>NW_022754866.1:123095-127708 GCF_011630105.1 Anneissia japonica | reverse complement strand
ATTTATCACTTGATGTATTTATTAATTAATTGAATAAATGTTAATTGAATTGAATTGAATTGAATTGTGTCCAACGCTATCGACGCACCCGTCATATTTGCGGAAGGGAACTTGCAGAGGACGTTCAGCAAGATTGCCGAGACGTTCGCTTCGTAATGACAGCAGTCCTGTCTCAGTGGGTCGTCTCCCGTCGGGGTCCCGAAAGGGGGCAGTTGCGACCGGAATTCCTCCAGTTCGTCAACTACGCTCCTTACGAGATTGTCGTCTCTCAATCTGTCTTTGAGGAAATCGCGTTCTTGCACGTAAGAAACGACGGATCCGAACAGTCGGTCGAAATCCACGTCCAACGCCACCTTCTCGAAACTCGCGAACTCCGACTCTATCACCTCCGCCGTCTTCTTCAGCCACGCGACGCTCGCTCGATCTTCCTTCAATCCGATGTTCAAATATTGCGCGTGTCCCGCGACGAGGAGATTGTCCTCCCAAACTCGTTCGGCGTTGACTATTTCGGCTTTTATCCTTTCGTCGCTCCATTGTTCGACGATCTCCTTGCTGCGTCCGAAGAGGAGAGTCCACGTGCATGGTCGCAGAGGGAGGTCCTCGGCGGCGAGGTGGTGCACGACGCGCCCGTACACGAGACAGGTCAAGACGAGATGCAAAGCCGGACTCCTAAACTCGATATCGGCCACGTACCGCAACAGCCGGTACGTGGTTCCGATCTCGACGTTCTTCACGAAAAAGCACGCACGTACGAGCTTTTCGAAGTCTTCGTCGTCGAGACCGGTATCCTTCTTCAACATCAATTTTCGCGTCGAGTCGTTGTCACGGGAACTCGTGAACAGCTTTCGACAGAACTCTTTCGCCGTCAACCTCGTTACGGATAGTATTTGCCGAATTGCATGTACGGCTTGGTATCGCCGATGTAAGGAGAGGGCGACTAGATGCCGGGCACGGCTATCATCTTCTTGAGATCGCGCGCGTACGCGATCTTGTTCTGTATCAGCTTGCCTTCCTTGAAGGTGAAGAGCTTTCTCTCTTTCTTCGAGTTCAGAAAGCTACAGCCGAGGAACAGACAGTCGCACATGGTTCTCACGCTCTCTTTCATCTCGCTGTACTCGTTCGTCTCGAGAATCTTCGCCAGCAGGGAAAGCAGACTGCACAGGCATTCGAACAAACCTTTGAGATCGCACGCGCCGTCCGGGTTCCCTTGGTCGGTCTCCATGTCGCCGCACACGGTTCCGGAGACGAAGGCGTCGACGAATCGACGTTCGAATCCGTTGACGTGCACCAGCTGAGGGGACAGACCCATCATCGAACCCGACGGTGCGTATCCGGATCTGTACGCCGTGGAAACCATGCGCATCAACCCCGTCGGAGTGAGTTCGGGGTCGGCCAGCTGCGCGTGAACGCGTCTCTCGTAATTGTCGTCCATGCGAGATTGCTTGGCGTTCGCCTTTACCGTCGGCGCATTCTTCTTCTTCTCTCGGGATCTCGCCGATCGTTCGTCGGCTGTCGAGGTAGAAGTGCCGGCGAGACCGGGAACTCTAGTTGCCATTACAGTTTGTTTTATTTTTTTAAAAACACCGACGATTTTGCGGCTCGTCCTTGTCATTAATGACAACCTGCGTTCGGCCGGGCAACCCAAGATGTCTTGGCGCTCGTCGGCTAGCAAACGCATCCGCCTCACCTCTTGGTATGTGGAACCGGAAACGGTTAGAAGATCGTCCAAGAAAACGGAACCTGATTCGGTTGTTCCGGCGCCACGGGGAATATCGGAGGACAACGAGGTCGTCGTCGCCGCCTCCGCAGTAGCTGCTGCTGCTGCATCTTCGCGCATGCACACGAATGACAATTTGACAAAAAGAAAGAAACAGAGACGAAAAGTTAAAGTTTTTAACGATTTAATTGTTTTATCCGAAACCTGCACACCTTCTCGCCCATCATCCGTTGCAGCAGACTCGAACATTCCGTCAGACGGGACGTGCTCACCTCGAATATCCGAGGCAGCAGCCGGTCTCCGGGAAGTGGTCTCAGCCGATGGAACCTAGGCAGTAGCACGACGGAGTTTTCGAAGCGAACGCCGTACACGGTCCTCTTGAGCAGGTACAAAGTACTTTCGTCCGAGTTCGATGGCAAGAAATGCTTCTTCGATTCAGTCTGTTCGGAATAGCAGAGCAGAATCGTCATCAGGTCGCACACGAACTGCTTGACGTCATCCAGAAACGATTCGTCGATCGCAGCACCCTCGTCCGGTAACCTTTCGGAAGAGACGTGCACCAGAAACGATTCCCTCAGAGCTTGCATCAACTTGGTCTCCCTCTCCAACTTTCTCACGACGATGTCCCGTCCTCTCTTCACGAAGAACGCGCAGTTGTACTCACGTCGCTTCTCTCGGTTCGTGAGATTTCTCAACACCTTGTCAACCGCGTCCGCGAAACGTGCCATGGCGCCGTCCCTACTCTGCGTCCTGGAGGCGTCTCGTCTCTGTCCCACGAACAGCGGCAGGTCGCGTCCCACAACCTCCGGTTCGTAATAGTTCAGGTAGAACTCCTTGCCGGTAAACGAACATCTTCTGACGTTGTGGTCCAGATGTTGGATCGCGCAAATTCGTTCGTCGGCCGCGCAGACGTGGACCCGGAGAGACTTTTCACATACGAAGTGTGTACCGTCCTGCAGCGGTTCCGCGAATCCGCACGCATTCGGCACGCATTCGTGAAGTTTGTCGACGTGGTAGATGTTGTAACGTTTCGCTGTCACGTACGCGTTGAGCGCTGCCGCAGCCATCTTCCTCGTTTTTTCTCTAAATCCCACTTTTTATATTTTTCAGGCTTCCAGAGGAACCGGCTGCGACCTCGGATGGATGGACGAATACCCTTGGATGAAGCAAGCGGCGATGATATCCACCTTGCCCGTGTTTCAACCGAAGAATGTGTCGGTTCTGCTCACGTCGTCGATGACCTCCAGCGAGCACTGGTCCCAGGAACTGGTGACGATCAAACACGAGGTACGACCTCTCGTAAAGTACATTACGCAATCGTACCTGTGCGACGCCTGCTTCGAGAGAGGCGTCCGCAAGGTGTGTCCCCACCGGAGGCACCTGGTGCCGGAACACATAGACGGTAGCGAAGGGAACGTGGTGCAGCAGATGATGAATCTGATTGCGAGCGGAAGCTACAAGCTGGAATGCATGGGCATTCCAGTCTGCTCGCCTTCGTCGCTCGCCGAACATCTTTTCTCCGGAAGGTTGCTCTCCCGGCTGTTCGACGAAGAACGGAGGTCTGGCAGGAGATCCGGATTTGCATCCGGTCTTTTGATCGCCGTGGATCCCACGCCGTCGGACGTGTCCGGCATAGGTCTGGTCACGGGGGCGATTACGTCCGACGGCAATCTCAGACAGGTGAGTCTCACGGGCGGTATCTTGCAAGCCCTGCTTCTCTTCTCCGTTATCCTTCTCAGCGCGTACGTTGCGTGGCTTCGCGGACCTTGGCAGATCGCGGTGCCCCGTTCGCCGGCGTCCGCGTTCGACACCCGCGTCTGGAGGACGGACACGGCCACGGCCATCGGCGAACCTCCGATCGAGTTCCACAGCGGCTGATCGTAGCTGTTGGTAAGCAGCTGGTTCGCGTTCGCGTGTACGTCGAACGGAACACTTCGCACGCCCACGCTGCGATGATGGCAAAGCAGGTGTCGGATCGGTTCGCCGGCACGTCCGTCGACGTCTCGTTCGAGAAGGAGACGAGACAGGACGGCGCCAGGTGAGTCGGACTGTGGACGAGGGACAAGGGCAATCTAGTGGACCTCTCTCAGATGCTGCTGGAAAACGATCGAGTCGCGTTCTCCGAAGATATCGACGTCGCCTCGATGGAGACTTTGCACGATCAGCTACGAAATTTCAGACGACTCGTGCGGTCCGACGGAAAGATAACGGTCACAGGAAAATCTGTCTGAGTGCGCGACGACCTCGCCATGACGTTCATCCTCTGGTTGGCTTGGACTTGTTTCTTTCGATCTTGATTATTATGTTTAAAACTAATAAAATGTTAGAATAGAATATGTGGTTTCTCAAGTGTGCTTTCTTATATTTTCGTAACTATCGTACACCGCTTCCTAGTCGAACGTAGGCACACGCAACACGTCGTGATACGACATGCGCACATCTCGCATGCAATCAGGTGACCGCACGGCTGGGCTAGAACGCTGGCAGGAGCGTCGAAACATATCGTGCAAGGAAAGAGTGGTGGCAGAACGAAGTATTCGCACTCGCTTTCCTTGCGGTCGGGCAAAAAATATTTGCAAAAGGCCAGGATTCTCTTTCCAGCCATCATCTACTCTCTCGACATAATATTAATAGTAATTAAAAGAGACGATTAACATTTTTTAATGTTTTTAAAATCTTTATTTATAAAAAAAAAACAATCGATGATAACTGTTCAACCTCTCCCGGACATCGATAACGAACCTTTCCATATCAACTCCTCTATTTGCTCATCCAATCCGGACAACGTGGTAGCCAGTCGCTCCGTCTCGGCTCTCGTCATAGCGAGTTCCTGTCTGATGATTCGATTGCTTTCGGATATCGACTCGAGATGGGCTCTCATGCGTGCGATCTCCAT
>NW_022754866.1:122489-123051 GCF_011630105.1 Anneissia japonica | reverse complement strand
TTCGGCTTTGAGCATTTTTCGTCTTTCGTCTAACCGGCAGTTTCAAAATAAAATGTAATTTTGGTAATCGATCGGCTTTTATGAGTTAGGCGCTTGGTCGTCGTCGTCGTCGCCTAAGAACAAGTGCGATAAGATTCCTGTGAAGAACGCGATCGAACAGGCGACGTTGAGAAGAGTTTTCAAAAAAGTCCAGAGTCTCCCCGCACACTCACCGGACGTCGGCGTCGACAACTTGTTCACGATGACGTACAGCTGTATCTTTCCGCCTGAATCCGTCGACGGAGCCATGATCGTCTTGAGAAAGTTGTCGCCGTGCGTCCGTTTGAGCCGGCAGTGCAGGTTTTTCAACGAACACGATCCGTCCAGCGTTGTCTTGAAGGTTTGCACATACGGAGTTTCGAATGCGCACTCTTGGACGTCGAACGCAATCTTTTTCGTCGTCTTGCAGTTCGTCGCTGGGCACTCCGGACTTGTCGAATATCACGTTGAAGGAGATCTTCTTGTTGGCGGATTTCGGTTTGTGGACGTGTACGGCCATTCCCGTAGTCGCGGCGAGTCCCTC
>NW_022754866.1:121474-122038 GCF_011630105.1 Anneissia japonica | reverse complement strand
CTCTATCTCCTGGACGAGGAGCAATGTCGACGTGTCAGGAAGACTTTCGACGAACTACCGATGTGCATGTGCATCCTGACGAGATTGAGCAAGGCGATATCGGTGCGAGCCATGTTCGAGCACGGTATGCGCTCGAACGTGGACACCGTCGTGCACGGAGAGTCGACGGTGGAGATGCCCTGGCCGTCGGAGGACGTGGTCGCCGCGTTCTGCGAACGATACGAAGCGCACCTCGACCGGTTCGTTCGCGACGTCATCAGATTGGTGTGGATATACGGGTTCGTTGTGTATAAGAGACAGGGTTCGTCGCGACTACGTGTCACGACGGAATCCCGGTCGCGGTGGACTTGGACGAATGTCTGGTGTTCAGAAATCGGGAAGGCGTCCTCCACGTCAGGTCCGTCATGACCGAGGAAGCGCTTGCTGTCACGATCGTACATAGTCCGAGCGTCGACGGTCGACTTCGAAGCGCCGTGTCCTACCTGGCCGTCTGTCACGAGAACGTCAGGGCGCTTACCGACTACAACCTGGCCGCAGTCCGAAACTCTGCCGTTATACACATCT
>NW_022754866.1:120442-121400 GCF_011630105.1 Anneissia japonica | reverse complement strand
AAGATCGCGTGACGGGTGCGGCTGTCGAAAATCTCGTCCACGCGAGAACGATCGGAGTTCCGCGAGCGGCTTCCCTACTGAGCGACGCGCGAAAGGCCGCCGCCGTGGACAAGGAACAGAAGCTTCTCACCGACCTTGCACGGTGCAGACGGGAGAAGGAGAATCTGAGGAGCAGCTTGGCAGCTCAGATGCACGGAGGGATGCACGGTCTTCCCGACGTCGCCACGGAGGACGTGGGAGACGAGAGGAGCATGCTGGCGTGCGAGTTTAACGCGAAGTCTTACTCCGGAGTTGAACAGACGACCCACGCGCTCGACGTACTCGTCAGGAACGTCCTGCTCGGTTCTGTCCCCGCCGACGTCGCAAATACCCATTCGGCGACTTCCTCGACCGCGATATCGGCCAAGACTCTACACCAAATCGTGGACGCGTGTTTGAAATCCTGGCAGGAATTCCTGACGACCGTGGTACTCGCGCAGTGGACGAAGGAGACCGGCATACCGTTGAAACCCTGGATCAAGAGAGGAATTCAAGATCTGGAGACGATGATGCTGCTGCTGTCTTGCATGACGTTCGCGTGCGGTAGGCGCCTTCTCGCCGAGATGCTGGACGTTCCGGAGTACGTTTTCTGTCGCGAGAAAGACTTTGTTCAAAATTAGTAAAATAAAATATATTCCAAAAAAAAAAAATCACGAAATCTCTTGTGTTTTTCTATTGTTAGTATTTGTACGAGGCCGTTGTAGATTCGACTTTTCTAGAATTTTGAAGAGTCTGGACTTAGAAAAAATTTTGAAGAGTCTGGACATAGACAAAATTTCGGAATTTACACCGTCGTGTACCTGACTTGCAGAAGGACGTCGCCAACACATCGAAGGTGCGAATCGAAGACGTCGTGGACGCGTCCGCGATCCTCAGACGGACTTCGAGTGCACGGACGCCTCCTCGGATCTCCTACCGA
>NW_022754866.1:115522-120377 GCF_011630105.1 Anneissia japonica | reverse complement strand
ACACAAACGCGTCCGCGATTCTCAGACGGACTCGAGTACACGGACGCCTCCTCGGATCTCCTACCGACGTCGAGTACGCGGATGGGTCCGCGAATCTCAGACGGACGTCGAGTACGCGGACGCGTCCGATATTCTCAGACGGACGTCGAGTACACGGACGCGTCCGCGATTCTCAGACAGACTTCAAGTACACGGACGCGTCCGCGATTCACAGACGGACGTCGAGTACACGGACGTGTCCGCGATTCTCAGACGGACGTCGAGTACACGGACGCCTCTGCGGATCTCTAACCGACTGCGAATACGCGGATGCGTCCTCGATTCTCAGACGGACGTCGAGTACACGGACGCGTCTCTACTTCAACTTTTTCTGAAAATTTTTTTTTCTGAAAATGGAAATAATTTGTGCCCGCGGCCCGACGACGGACGTGGAGTACGCGGACGTCTAGTAGACAGACGTGGAGTACACGGACGGACGTCGAGTAGACAGAAGTGGAGTACACGGACGGACGTCGAGTACACGGACGTGAAGTACAAGGACGGATGTCGAGTACAAACTCGCGTCCGCGTCCCGCCGACCGACCTCGATTACGCGGACGTCCAGTAGACGGACGTGGAGTACACCGACGGATGTCGAGTACACAATCGAGTCTGCGACTCACTGACCGACCTAGAGTACGCGGACGTGGAGTAGACGGACGTGAAGTAGACGGACGTGGAGTAGACGGACGGAAGTCGAGTACACACTCGCGTCTTCGATCCGCCGACCAACCTCCAGTACGCGGACGTTGAGTAGACGTACGTGGAGGAGACGGACGGATGTCTAGTACACACTCGCGTCCGCGACTTGCCGACCGACCTCGAGTACGCGGCCGTCGAGTAGACGGTCGTTGAGTACACGGACGGACGTCGAGTAGACGGATGTGTCCTCTACTCGACTACCGTCGTCGCGTACGCCGTTTCAAATTTCATTTCTCTATTACAAATTTGGAAAAATTAAACTTGAAATAATTTTAGTCCGCGATCCGACGACGGATCTCGAATACGCGGACGTGGAGTACACGGACGGACGTCGAGTAGACGGACGTGGAGTAGACGGACGGATGTCGAGTACACACTCGCGTCCGCGACCCGCCGATCGACGTCGAGTACGCGGACGTCGAGTACTCGGATGTAGAGTAGACGAACGTCGAGACATGGACTATTTCAAATTTGAAAAAAATTTCTGAAACTGGAAATAATTTGTGTGCGCGACCGGACGACAGACGTCGAGTACGCGGACGTGGAGTACACAGACGTGGAGTACACGGACGGACTTCGTACTTCGCACGGACGTGGAGTAGACTTACGGATGTCGAGTACACACTCGCGTCCGCGACCCGCCGACCGACCTCGTGTACGCGGACGTCGAGTACGCGGACGTCGAGTACGCGGACGTCGAGTACGCGGACGTCGAGTAGACGGACGTCGAGTAGGCGGACGTCGAGTAGACGGACGTCGAGTACATGGACTATTTCAAATTTGAAAACAATTTTCTGAAACTGGAAATAATTTGTGTCCGCGACCCGACGACGGACGTCGAGTACACGGACGGACGTCGAGTACACACTCGCGTCCGCGATTCGCCGACCGTCCTCGTGTACGCGGACGTGGAGTACGCGGACGTCGAATAGACGGACGTCGAGTACGCGGACGTGGAGTACACGGACGGATGTCGAGTACACACTCGCGTCCGCGACTTGCCGACAGACCTCGAGGTCACGGACGGATGTCGAGTACACTCGCGTCCGCGACTCGCCGACAGGCCTCGAGTACACGGACGGATGTCGAGTACACTTGCGTCCGCGACTCGTCGACCGACCTCGAGTACGAGGACGTCGAGTAGGCGGACGTGGATTACACGGACGGATGTCGAGTGGACGGACGTGGAATAGACGGACGAACGTCGAGTAGACGGACGTGGAGTAGACGGACGAATGTCGAGTACGCTCTCGCTTCCGCGACAAGCTGACCAACCTCGAGTACGCGGAAGGACGTCGAGTAGACGGACGAGGAGTACATTCGTGACCGTGTCCTCCGTCCGGTTCACAGGTTCGGCCTCTCTGGACTTATAAACATTTCTGAAAGCTGGAATTAGAAAAAAATTTCTGAAAGCTAAACTTAGAAAAAATTTCGACATTTCTGGACTTAGACAAATTTTCGACATTTCTGGACTTAGACAAATTTTCGAAATTTCTGGACTTAGACAATTTTCAAAAGCTGGATTTAGAAACTCTTTGGCAGAGTTACGTAATCTCACCGAAAATGTAATTTGATTCAACAATAAACAAAGAATTGACACATTATATGTTTGTTTGTTTCATTTTATTTTTACTACTAGGATTTTGCAAAGCAGATATATTTCTTTCTTATGCACCAGATCACAATCATGAATTTTCGTAACTCTCATGTCCTTTTCATAAGTGTTAATTTAAAGAAATGTAAAATAAAGTTACACTGTTCTCGTTGCCTTTTTTATAACTAATAAAGCTCATCGTATAGAATCTACATGGATGCAAAAAGAAACATATTCTTTGTTTTTATTTTCTTTATTAACACTTGAAAATTATAGTTCCTTCGTCGAGTTTATCCTTCCTGAGACGTTCGACGATCGGAGTTCTGCACATGGAACACGTCGTCGTACGATATGCGCACATAGCGCACGAGATCATGTGCCCGCAAGGTTTCGTAACGACGGCTACGGGAGCATCGTAACATATAGCGCATGTTTCTTCTTCCGACCATTTCTTCTCAGGTATACCGAGTATGTCGTTCATCTTTCTTGTTGACGTTCTTTCTTCTTGGCAAATTTTCCCGACGCTTGTCTCGCAGGATTCGAATGCAATTTCGTACTCCCTTATTCTTTTCCAACGCTCCTCTTCCGTGTCCGGTTTCTTGCAACCGATGTAGTACAGCGTCCGCAGTTGCCTATGGAGTTCTTCAAATTCGGTTAACAAGCAGTTCACGGAAGGCTTAACTTCGTCGATGCGGTGGTCCGATACTTTTTTCCTGAACTTGTTGCATTTATCGCTGACCGCTTCAATTCGAAGTTTCACGTAATCGATACCAGGTACCAAATCCTTGATCGACAACTTCATAATGAATGTGAATATGTAACGATTTTAACTGTTAATGGTTCCGCAAAAGCAAATGCGAGAATATCAAACTGTTATGTGAATTTTATCACGTTTGAAAACAAAAACACAAAGTCGTCATCTATTTCCGGCGCTTACGTCATCGGAATTGGAAAACGGTGATTGGCTTGCACGTACGGCATCGAATTGCAGGAAACAGGAAGTGCAAGGAAAACGTCATCCCCGAACACGAACACGTCATCGATACATTTCCTTCCCCCGACAAGTACGGAGTTACCGAAAGCGTGCTGGCAGAGCAACGAGAGATGAACGCGGTCGAAGTCTCCTAGCAGTTTCGGTCACGCTGAACATTATGGTTTTCCTCCACCACGCATTACCCATAATCGTAAACAGATTACACGGAGCGTGGAAGAACGAGCCTCCCGAGTGGACTCTTTTCCGAATAACTCACGCACGACAGCTACAAAAAACGTAAGTTTCATTTCAATGGATTTAAAAATAATATAAAACAACAAACAAAATAGATACTTATCGTGCGTTATTTCTCCCTCAGATATCTTCGCATACTGGTGAGCACGGTCCTACCGATGATCGCTGCTGCGGTCACGTTCACGTCGGGCATATTGACAGACAGAACGAAGGCGAGCACCATCGACATCCGGATGCCGTTCAGCGTGACTCTCGGCGTGTTCGTCTTCTACTTGGTCTTGGACGTGTTGGAGAAGCGGCCGATCGACTCGATCTTCGACGCTATGGTAACATCCGCATTCATCCAAGCACTGTCGAAAGGAGAAGAACCGTTAATAGGATTGATCGTCATGACGTCGCAGGGAGCGGAGTTCTGGAGCAGATACAAGGACAGATGAAATCGTGCTTTACTCACTCCGAGTATCCTTCTCGTCGGACTTTAGTCCGAACGGTTTACGGATACGCGATCTCCACGTACCTCTTCAACGGGTTGGTTCCGTTTGCCTACTTGATGACAACATTCGCGCAGGAGAAGACGATGGCTTCGCAGATATCGTCAGTTTCGATAGGATTTTTTTACATGTTCCTGATATTTTTCAGTTTCATGAACGGGTGGTCGTTATGCACGGCTACGAGTGCGTGCAAAGCACTCGATCATGGCCACGAAAAACGGCCCACCGCATCTCCCCCGTCTCATCCTCCCTCTTACGAGGAAGCGATGGGCATTGTTTAAATAAAGAAAGTGAACTGTCACGATTTATACAAAAAGTATATAGATTTTAAGAGATTTTGACAAATAAATAACAGAAAAAAAAATATGAAAATGTCTAATTGTTATTTTTTTTTCTTCGTTGTACTTTTCGACTTTTCTGGACTTACAAAAAATTTCGACTTTTCTGGACTTCGACAAAATTTCGACTTTTCTGGACTTAGAAAAAATTCCGACTTTTCTGGACTTAAAAATATTTTCGACTTTTCTGGACTTAGAAAAAATTTCGACTTTTCTGGACATTGAACAATTTTCGACTTTTCTGGACTTAGAAAAATTTTCGACTTTTCTGGACTTAGAAAAAATTTCGAGATTTTTGGACTTAAAAAAATTTTCGACTTTTCTGGACTTGGGAAAAAATTTCGACTTTTCTGGACTTAGAAAAATTTCGAGATTTTTGGACTTTTCTGGATTTTGTTCGAATTCGGGTATCCATGACGTAATGGGGGTTAGGATCGACATGAGGAGGAAGGTACCCATGACG
>NW_022754866.1:113658-115215 GCF_011630105.1 Anneissia japonica | reverse complement strand
TTACAAGAGTGAACCGTACGCGTGCGTGTGCTCCGAAGACGAGAGTGCTGGAGTGAATGTGTTTTGGCTCGTCTTTCCAGATCTGCTGGACGATTGGTTAGGGTTCGCGGTTCGTGACATCCAAATGATAGACGCCGAATACTTGGCGTGGGCCACCACGTTGCACGTTGAAATCAGATACGACATGCTGATGTATTCAGAGCTGGAAAACGTAAGGAAACCGTGCGCGAGAATGATGGCGAACGCTTTCAGAGATTTTGACCCCATACGCGGTGTCTGGACACCTTCCATGGGAAAAGTAATAATTGAAGAGGATGATATACCAATACCGCTTTTTCGAAAATTGGACCAATTCGACAGCAGCATAGAGTTGTACATCTGCTCCAAGATCCCGGAGAACGTTCGTGAAGAGGACACGCCCGATGCATGGCAATTCCGCGTGAATTTGCTGTCCCCGAAGACACTGTTTCAATCCGAGAGGCGGCGAGATCGAAGAAAGAAACTGACATTCGATTTGCTGGGTGACGACGAACGTGTTTTGGATCTGGACGAACTGTTGGATGCTGCCGATCGCGAAACTTTGCCTCCGGAGACCACGAGATCTCTCGAGCAAATAGATCCCAGGGCCATAGTGAAAGATCCAATGGGCAGACGAATATCCTTTGGACACATGATGGCGTGGGAGCTAGACCACCGCATGTTCCAGCCAACTTATTTTCTGACAAGGCTGTTTCCATCACACAAGAAAGTCTTAGAATTCGAGAACGCCATTCACCCAAACTATTCCTATATTAATTATGAGTGGTGAAAATGAATAAAAATGAATGAAAATTTTAAGATGTTGTATGTTTGTTTTCTTTTGTATAATTTATTAAGTCAATGATTAGAAAAGAAAAAAAACACACGCCCAACAAAATCGTATTCTGTTGCATGCTTTTCTTTATTAACACTTTTCTTATTTTTGGGAAATCTAAGTCTTTACATATGAAAACCATTTGTGTTTGTCGATCAGCGAAGGCAACGATATTTCGTCAAATCTGCAACGATCTACCATCAGACAACGGAAGTGATGGTAATAATTTTCCGGCCCTGTAGGTTGAAATGCCTTCACCAAATTCTCCACGTCGAAGTGCATGTCGGAAAGCAGGAGGTTCCAACGTCTGCTCCTCTGTCTCACGCGCACGTCTTCAAAAGTGGGTCCCTCGCATCCGTGGAATTCCAACTGCGTCAGCGAATCGCATTGTTTCAGAAGAGTGTTAACGAAATCTTCACGTACCTCGGTGTCGTGTATCTCCAAAGTGCGCAGATCCTGCCACGAGCATGATGCTATGGCGTTAGCGATCGTGTGAACGAGAGGTCCGTCCCTGCGTTCCACTGCAAAACGCATGTAGCGAAAAACTCCGCCCATATTTTGTACAATTCCTTTGACCACGGTTGGTATACGCGTTTGAAAGTAACTGCTGGAGAATAGTTTTCTTAACGTCAGTTTACTTAAGACAAACAAATCTGATTCTACATTTTCCAACTGATTTTTGGAACGAAAAAATAATTTCGAAG
>NW_022754866.1:112133-113635 GCF_011630105.1 Anneissia japonica | reverse complement strand
TCCGCGACTTCCCATCTGTCGCTGACCGACACAAGGTTAAGGTGTCTGGCGGCGTTCGAATTCTCGTTGAAGCCCGAATAAGTCCGTAGCCATCCGTCGGGGACCGTCTCGTCGAGTCTTCTCTTCCGGGACACCGCGCATCGGACGAGCACAACGTAACGGAGACGAGCCTCTTCCTCGCACTGTTGGGTTGGAATGCCAAAATCAAGTTCGTCAGAGACACGTTCATGTTCACTAATCTCAACGTCCAGTATACACTTCTCTTCGACGGCCGATAGCTTCCGTCGAACGGCGTTCCCCTGCACTTTTCCAGTTCGACGTACCGCAGTCCGGGCGCGCGATCGAGGACGCGTGCCAGAAAGGCTGGAACGAGACGGGCGTTCGAGACCGTCAACAACGACAAAACAGACAACGCAACCGTCGGCATATCGATGTGGAATGTCGGAGTCCCGTCGTCATCGTCTGCCACGACGACATTGAGAACGCTCACATTCTTATTGTTGAGCGGTTTCCCGGCATATCTGATACACCTCACTTTCTTCCGATTGACAATCTCGTGTAACATAAGAGAATGGAGAGTTTCCCGGGATATCTTCAGTTTTCCTACATTCATCTCTTTAAAAACTCTCTGGACGGTTTCGGTTCTGTCACCAAGTTCGCTACGGAAGAACGGGTGGACGTTCCATAGCTCCAGTCGTGTGACCAGGTCATTGGCCGCCAGCCTGAATATGCGGCACAGGATCTCCGGCGGAAGTAGCAGGTCTTTGATGTTGTTCATCCTACGATTGTTGAGCGAATGTGAAGGAATGCTAGTTTACCAAAAAATATAAATAGAATAAGAGAATTCCCATTCGTAACAGAACGCCCACTGGCGGTTGTATGTACTTTTTTTTATAGGCGTCCTACTCTTTGATCACATGTGTACCGCCCGTATGGCCAATCCGCCGACAGGCAAGAGTAGGCGTGCGAACACTATAAATATCCAGCAGTTCCTTTAAAATCTTCTCACTTCGTGAAAATAAGTTTTCAAGGGAAGATGTCCGTAAAATTTGATAGCAGTCTACCTCAGAACAAGGATGATCTACTGCCGTGCGAGTTGTTGCCCGGCAGTCGAATCGACGAAGATTTTCTGTTCACCGAGCCGATGACCGTCTTGTGCATCGAAGCCACGTCCGACGAGATACCCACCGATTCTCTCATGGACTGCGAGACGTACACGTACGTGATGCTGCAGGTGTTTTTCCGACTGGCGTCGCAGCTCCACAACAAGGAGGAACCGTACGCATGCGTGTGCTCACTTCTCGAGCCGAGCGTGATCGTCCACGAGGATGCGAGAGGAGACGTAGATTGCGGTCGCATTTTCTGGCTCGTCTATCCCACGCATCTCAAGAGGTGGTTGGAGCTCACGGTCCGGGACATCCTCGTCGTGAACTACGGATACGCCGATTGGGAGACGACGCTACCGCCGAACATGAGGTACGATGAGCTGATGGATTCCCCGC
>NW_022754866.1:105611-112013 GCF_011630105.1 Anneissia japonica | reverse complement strand
TTAAATACGCTTTCAGAACCTTCTTACCGAAATTAGGTCTGGGAATAGCGAAAAAGTTTAAAAGGAGGAAATCACTTTGCAGTCCTGTGCCGTCTCTGAAGAAACTGGAAAACTTCGATCGCAGCTTAAAAATGTACTTTCGCTACGAAATTCCCGGGATGCCCAAAGGCAAGCTTCGTCCGACAGTCCGGGAGAAGGACGACGAGCAAGCGTGGGACGTTCGCGTCGACCTGTTGTCGCCGAGGACCTTGTTCGGATCGAGGAGGAGAAAAGATTACAGGGAAGAACTCACACGAGAGCTGTGCGACGACGACAACGACGACGACAACGACGACGTGGTCGGAAACGAACGCATAATGGATCTCGAGGAACTGTTGGAAGCCGATCGAGGGGAACTTTCGTCGGAGACGGCCAAGTCTTTGGAGCTGATCGACCCGACGGCCATAATCAGGGATCAGGAAGGCCGCCGCAATATCCTTCCGACACATGGTGGCCTGGAACATGGAGTCGTACATGTTCGAGCCCGATTACTTTCTGCGAAGATCCTTTCCGTCCTGCTTGCAATCAAACGAAGGCGAGGCTGCCGAAATAAGCCAACTGTACGTGACGAAACGAAACAAAGTAAAAAACGTCGGTTTTTCCAAAGAATCGGAGAAAAATCCAATAATCGGACTGCTAGAGAGGTCTTTCAAGAAAATGGGGAGAACGCCGAGAACTACGTAGATCACAAACGTAATAAGTCGTTCTTCAAGTTGTACAAACAAAAGCACGAGAACAACAACTCGCAGATGGTCGACGCGATACAACAATCCTATCGCGACGACTGGCGAGGGAAGATGGCCGGCAGTTATAGTCTGAACGGAAGCGGAAACGGAAACGGCTGTTTTCTGAAGTACGTGCACACCCACGAGGACGACGGTCTTCACGTCGGTTATCGGTACCTTATGCAGATGCTAAAATTAACCGAGGGCGTTGCCGAAGTCTCGAACGCCATGGGCGTACTCTGTTTTATCCTGCTCTCTGGCATAAATCAGCTCCGACCGCACACGACGATGAGCCTTCACGGCATACTGGTCGGTCCGCCGAGCTCGGGCAAGACTTCGGTGATGACGGCCGCCAAGGCCATCATAGGCACCGCCTATTCGGAGACGTGACGTACAGGACGGCGAAGGCTGTACTCGTCGAGAACGAGAGCAAGTACAGGAACTCTAAGAAGGTCAGGTTCACCAACGAATTCTTTCCCCCTTCTAGCTCCAAGGGCAATAAGAATCCGCTGGCCGTCGAGAGCAGCCAGGAGGCGGCCATAATGAAGGAGGAGCTGGATTCTGGGTGCACTCGGTCCGAACGCACGGAGAAGGTTGTCGATCCCAACACCGGAGCTACCCGCCACATGCTGAAGGTGGGCGTCAACGTGTGCGACAGCGCAACCTTCCTGGCAATGAACGAAAAGGAGGTGTGTTATTCCATAGACACGAGATTCACCACTTTTCAAGTTCCTCCGATCCAGGAAGTCGTCGCGTCGAAGCGGGTTGGCAATTTGGAATCGAATTTGGATTTCTACCAGATCAGAACGCAGTACGGCACGCTCAGACACCTGTTGATGGAGACGTCGCGCTTGCTCGAGTTATACCTGTCTCTTATACACATCTAGATGTGTATAAGAGACAGCAGTCGATCTACGACGAGAATCCCCAGTTGCCAGACGAGAATCCGTGCTGCTACTCATCCCGCTTGATAGCCGCTCACAAGAGATGGATCGACGAACAGTATCGTCACAACCGGCAGTTCCTGCACGACCAGGTGGTCGCCGAAGCGGAGCCGGACCCGGCGGATCTGCTGTTCGCGTTCTCGCTGATTCATCCGTTTCCGCAGGACGAACAGACCATTTTGAAGACCGTCGTGGACCAGCTCGTGGATCCCGATCGCACGGAATTCTTGGAAGGGGAGAAGTACCTGACCATTGACAGCAGGACCGAGGACTCGCTCTTGTCCACGCTGGAGCGGCAGACGGAATACCCCGAAAACGTTGCGAAAACATTCTCATTGAGATGCAGAGCGGGGCCAAGACGTCGTTCAGACGATTTGACGACTGCGGCCGTAAGCGGCAGCTCCTGCTGTGCAGCGTCGGGACGGAAACGTATATGGCATTGCACGACAACTTGTACCGATCGATCTCGGACAAGATGATTGTGCATATGGTTGATCTCGGAAAAACCGACTACGTCGACGTACATTTTCTGCGTGTCAGATTGGGCGAAACTCATGTAAAAGCAATAAAGTTTCTCTCTCTCCTTCGTGCTCATCCCAGGCACGCGTACTGGAACGGCAGAGATGACCCGCGGGCGGACGTTCGATACGTGAGAGAAGAAGGAATGAAGAACGTCACCGAGTACGTCGTTGACATCAATCTCGATTTTTACGAGACGAGGTTGAGGTTCCTCAGAAAACGTACGCTCAGAGCTTGCGATAACGGCAGGTGCCAGGATAACGGAACGGTCAAAGTCGGTTTCCCTTCGAAGGAGGCTGCTAACGCGGTGAGAGTTCTGACGTGCAGATTGTGAGACGGTTCCAGAGAGGGCATGCCCTTTCCGATTTCTTCGATGAAGGATGGCGACACGTGCGACCTGGTGCTCCCGACGTCGGTCGAACGCGTGTTCATGGTTCATCTCAGCGCCTTGCTTCCGCGGTGGAGACACCTGGAGATATCGGATTTATGCATTAAGGCGTTGAATGAGGACGACGACGCTTGCAAAAACAATCGCATACGCGTTCAAGCTTCCAACGATTTGGAAGAGGCATTTCTGACAGAAGCCTGTACCTTCAAGACTAACGACCTCGGCCACCTCGTCGGATGCTCGTCGATCCTTTCGTCGGACGACAGTTTTTTCGATGTGAACTTGTTGGTTTTGAATTCGCTGGAAAAAGCGTGCCAGCATTTCAAAGTAAGGTTTGACGAATCTTTAATGAAAAAAGTTATAGAAAAGACCATTTTTAAGGACATGACCGATCGCGAGAGCATTGTGTACTTTGATCGAAAGGCCGACGAAAACTTTCCAAAGATAAACATTCGTCAGTTTGCAGAGATGAACGGAGGCAGTCCACCCGAACACTCATGCAAGAACCCGTACAGGAAAAGAAATTGCAAAGATGGTTATGAAGACCCCGAGGTAAGCAGTGCAGCAAACAAGGGTAATTTGAGGTTCGTCGAAGAAGAGCCGAAGTTGTTGAAGCCGGAACCATCTTGCGTGGAACGGAGAAAAGCTTGGAAGCGCATGCTTTCCGATGGATCGGAACTCAGACTTCGACGAGAGTTTGGGAACGACGTGACTCGGTACCGGCGAAAAGTCAGGCAGAGGGAAGACGAGGTGATCGCCCAGTATCGGGAACGCGGCTTCAAACCAGTGCCGAGAAAAGGAACAGAGATTTTTCCCTGCGTCTGCGACAGTTACGGTGTTTAGAAATGTAAAAAAAAAAGAATGAATATTGGATTGGAACGTTACTAAATATTGCAAATAAAAGTTGATTGAAAAAGTAACAATTTGGCTGTTTCTATTCATTTGTGTTAGATTGAAAGAGGCGTGTTTTCATATTTTCTTTCTCTTACGTCTTGCCACAGCAATTACAAAATATTTTATTTTCTACCAATAATTTGAGAGCAAAGAATAGGTGAATGAAATATATATATACGTCAGAGATTTGTAAAAATATTTAAAAAGATTAATTAGTCATGTCAGATCCATCGATAACATACGGCGAAGTGGACTCCGAAGAACGGCCAGACAGATTTCGCGACGTGGTACTGAGATCTTGGCAACGAGGACTGACGGACGAGCTGGCAAAGCAGCCTGACCCGCGCGCAGTCTTCTGGTATCACGAACCGAGAGGGAACGTCGGGAAGAGCTTCATGGCGTCCTACCTAGCGCGGTCGTCGGACGCGATCGTGTTTGACGGCTGCAAAAAGAGGGCCGACGCCGCGTACGCGTACGACGGACAGCGCATCGTCGTCTTCGACCTCCACCGCTCCCAGAAGAAACGCGTAAATTACGAACTGATCGAGGGGTTCAAGAACGGACGCCTCTTCAGTCCCAAGTACCACAGCAAGGTGAAGCTGTTCGCAGTACCGCACGTCGTTGTGTTCGCCAACTTTACGCCCGACCTTCGCGCCATGTCCGCCGACAGGTGGCGCCTACGAAGAATCGGCATCGACGGTCACGATTTGGAATAATCGCGACAGACAAGCAGGAGATAATTCATTTTCCCACTATAAAAAAAAACCGATTTCAGTTTCTCACTTCATTTCTCCGTTCGATCTTCGTGTTATAGGAACAATCGAAGGACATGATGGAATTCGAGGCTCCAGCAGATAAAATCTATTCTGCTAAATTTGAGGACTCAACGAGTAACAAAGAGGTGAAACGAAGGAAGGCAAGCGAAGATAAGAAAATAAAACGTATCCAGAAAATGAGGCAGAAGAGGCTGCTTAAACGAAAGGAGAAGCGAATTCGACAACAATTTCTTTCCACGGTTTCACCGTGAAAAATATCACGATAGATCTTGAGAACAACGAAGGTACAAAAAAAGCGAGAGCGTTCAGGCTTCCGATTGTCTCCCCGAAACCATTTCGAACATGATGAGGACTGTTGGAAACCGCCGAGAATTGGAGATTCAGAGAAACGGACACGAACGGTGTGCGTTGAGGCCGTGGCAGGAGAGCTTGAAAGAGGTGTTAGCCGGGCCTGTGCACGACCGAAAAATATACTGGGTTGTCGATGAATATGGCGGAGCCGGGAAGACTTTCTTCGCACAGTTCGTACGAGCAGTCATGAACGGCCGTATACATAACAGTTACCGGCTTTTCGCAAGAGTCTTTCGCAAGCATCGCAATGAAACTGGGATCGTCGTGTTTGATCTTTCCCGCAAACAATTGAACGGCTCTTCGTTTTTCAATTACAAGTTGATTAACGATCTGAAGGATCGTTCGATAAATTTCAGAGGAGAAAATTCTCTTATCGATCCGGTGCACGTTTTGGTATTGGCCAGGTTCGAGCCCAACATGAAGAGAATGGATAACGGTCGTTTGGACGTACGTCGCATTGACCAAAACGGACAATTCTTTTGTATTAGAGAAGTGTAAAAGTTTAGTTAGCAAATAAATAAGACAACATAATATGTTAAATAAATAAAAGACGAAGGAAACTAAATATTTTGTTTTCTTTTTGCTTATTTTTTATGTCTCCTGTGACTCCCTTTTGCAAACGGTGCCCAGTTGCCGCAACTATCGTCGGCGCCGGTTCCGCTTTCCATTAAAAATAAAAAAATAAAAAAGATTTAAATTGTTGTCTTCAGTTTTTATTGTGTTTTTTTTTATCTCATTTTCTATTTTATTTTGATATGATGACATAAATATATATTAGGGGTGCCTACTTGCATCCAAATAAATGAGCCGTGGTACTGACCTTCAGTCAGTCTATATTAATCGTGTACACGTCGGCAACGACCACGGACGGAGACCGACTACGGCGGCAAAAAATTCGATCGACCGAGACTTCGAACGAACGACAGACCGACGTACGACAGGTGTTCTCGTTGGCAATGCGACCCGAACGGTTTTCGAAGATCTGGACTTTTTCTGGACTTAGAAAAATTTCCGAGATTTCTGGACTCAGTGTACTCAGATGGAAAGTCGAGTACACAGACGTGTCCGCGATTCTCAACGGACGTCGTGTACTAGGACGTGTCCGCGATTCTCAGACGGACGTCGAGTACACGGACGCCTCAGCGGATCTCCTACCGACGTCGTTAACTTTCAACTTTGAAAAAAATTTCTAAAACAGGAAATAATTTGTGTCCGCGAACCGACGACGGACGTCGAGTACGCGGACGTCGAGTAGACGGACGTCGAGTAGACGGACGTCGAGTAGACGGACGTCGAGTACACGGACTAATGTCGCGTACACACTCACGTCCGCGACCTGCTGACCGATCTCGAGTACGCGGACGTCGAGTACACGGACGTCGAGTACACGGACTAATGTCGAGTATACACTCGCGTCCGCGTACTGCCGTCCGATATCGAGTACGCGGACGACGAGTAGACGGACGTCGAGTAGATGGACGTGGAGTAGACGGACGTGGAGTAGACGGACGTGGAGTAGACGGACGTGGAGTACACGGACGTGGAGTACACGGACGGATGCCGAGTACACCGACGTGTCCTCGACTCGACCACCGCCGTCGCGTACGCCGTTAAGGCAGACAAGACGAGTCTCTAATTTCAACTATGGAAACATTTTCTGAAACTTGAAAAAATTTGTGTCCCCGACTCGCCGACCGACGTCGAGTACACACTCGCGTCCGCGTCCTGCCGACCTATCTCGAGTACGCGGACGTCGAGTACACGGA
>NW_022754866.1:103634-103961 GCF_011630105.1 Anneissia japonica | reverse complement strand
GAGATATCGGATTTATGCATTAAGGCGTTGAATGAGGACGACGACGCTTGCAAAAACAATCGCATACGCGTTCAAGCTTCCAACGATTTGGAAGAGGCATTTCTGACCGAAGCCTGTACCTTCAAGACTAACGACCTCGGCCACCTCGTCGGATGCTCGTCGATCCTTTTGTCGGGCGACAGTTTTTTCGATGTGAACTTGTTGGTTTTGAATTCGCTGGAAAAAGCGTGCCAGCATTTCAAAGTAAGGTTTGACGAATCTTTAATGAAAAAAGTTATAGAAAAGACCATTTTTAAGGACATGACCGATCGCGAGAGCATCGTGTAC
>NW_022754866.1:94166-102780 GCF_011630105.1 Anneissia japonica | reverse complement strand
AATCTATTCTGCTAAATTTGAGGACTCAACGAGTAACAAAGAGGTGAAACGAAGGAAGGCAAGTGAAGATAAAAAAATAAAACGTATCCAGAAAATGAGGCAGAAGAGGCTGCTTAAACGAAAGGAGAAGCGAATTCGACAACATTCCCACATCTTTTCTTTCGAAGGTTTCACCGTGAAAAATATCACGCTAGATCTTGAGAACAACGAAGGTACGAAAAAAAGCGAGAGCGTTCAGGCTTTCGATTGTCTCCCCGAAACCATTTTGAACTTAATGAGGACTGTTGGAAACCGCCGAGAATTGGAGATTCAGAGAAACGGACACGAACGGTGTGCGTTGAGGCCGTGGCAGGAGAGCTTGAAAGAGGTGTTGGCCGGGCCTGTACACGACCGAAAAATTTACTGGGTTGTCGATGAATATGGCGGAGCCGGGAAGACTTTCTTCGCACAGTACGTACAAGCAGTCATGGACGGCCGTATACATAACAGTTCAAGTTACCGGCTTTTCGCACGAGTCTTTCGCAAGCATCGCAATGAAACTGGGATCGTCGTGTTTGATCTTTCTCGCAAACAACTGAACGGCTCTTCGTTTTTCAATTACAAGTTGATTAACGATCTGAAGGATCGTTCGTTAAAGTACAGAGGAGAAAATTATCTAATCGATCCGGTGCACGTTTTGGTATTGGCCAGGTTCGAGCCCAACATGAAGAGAATGGATAACGATCGTTTGGACGTACGTCGCATCGACCAAAACGGACAATTCTTTTGTATTAGAGAAGTGTAAAAGTTTAGTTAGCAGATAAATAAGACAACACAATATTTTAAATAAATAAAAGACGAAGGAAACTGAATATTTTGTTTTCTTTTTGCTTATTTTTTTGTCTCCTGTGACTCTCTTTTGCAAACGATGCCAACCTGGCTCGAAATGGACATCTGGAGGATAAGAAACGGAGAAGACGACTGTCAAATAAATAAAACAAATAAATAAATAAAATAAATGAATAAAGAACGAAATAAGCTTTTAATTGTTGTCTTTAGTTTTTATTGTTACTTTTTATTTCTATGATGACATAAATATATATTAGGGGTGCCTACTTGCATCCAAATAAATGAGCCGTGGTACAGACCTTCAGTCAGTCTATATTAATCGTGTACACGTCGACAACGACCACGGACGGAGACCGACTACGGCGGCAAAAAATTCGATCGACCGAGACTGCGAACGAACGACACACCGACGTACGACAGGTGTTCTCGTTGGCAATGCGACCCGAACGGTTTCGAAAATCTAGACTTAAAAAAAAATTTCGACTTTTCTGGACTTAGAAAAATTATCGAAAATCTGGACTTAGAAAAATTTTAGAGATTTCTGGACTTAGACAATTTTTCGAAAAGCTGGACTTTGAAAAATTTTCGAAAATCTGAACTTAGAAAAAATTTCGACTTTTCTGGACTTAGAAAAATTTTCGACTTTTCTGGACTTAGAAAAATTTCGACTTTTTCTGGACTTAGAAACATTTCCGAGATTTCTGGACTCAGTGTACTCAGATGGAAAGTCGAGTACACAGACGTGTCCGCGATTCTCAGACGGACGTCGAGTACACGGACGCCTCAGCGGATCTCCTACCGACGTCGTTAACTTTCAACTTTGAAAAAAATTTCTGAAACAGGAAATAATTTGTGTCCGCGAACCGACGACGGACGTCGAGTACGCGGACGTCGAGTACATGGACGTCGAATACGCGGACGTGGAGTACACGGACGGACGTCGAGTACACGGAATAATGTCGAGTACACACTAGCGTCCGCGACCTGCCGACCGATCTCGAGTACGCGGACGTCGAGGAGACGGACGTCGAGTACACGGACGTCAAGTGCACGGACTAATGTCGAGTACACACTCGCGTCCGCGTACTGCCGTCCGATCTCGAGTACGCGGACGACGAGTAGACGGACGTCGAGTAGATGGACGTCGAGTAGACGGACGTGGAGTAGACGGACGTGGAGTAGACGGGCGTCGAGTAGACGGACGTGGAGTACACGGACGGATGCCGAGTACACCGACGTGTCCTCGACTCGATCACCGCCGTCGCGTACGCCGTTAAGGCAGACAAGACGAGTCTCTAATTTTAACTTTGAAAAATTTTTCTGAAACTGGAAAAAATTTGTGTCTCCGACTCGCCGACCGAGTCGAGTACACACTCGCGTCCGCGTCCTGCCGACCTATCTCGAGTACACGGATGTCGAGTACGCGGACGTCGAGTAGACGGACGTGAAGTACACGGACGGATGTCGAGTACACACTCGCTTCCGCGACCCGCCGACCGAACTTGTGTACGCGTACTCGACGTTCGCGGACGTCGAGTAGACGGACGGACGTGGAGTACACGGACGTGGTGTACAAGGACGGATGTCGAGTACACACTCGCGTCCGCGACCCGCCGACCGACCTCGTGTACGCGTACTCGACGTTCGCGGACGTCGAATAGACGGACGGACGTGGAGTACAAGGACGGATGTCGAGTACACACTCGCGTCCGCGACCCGCCGACAGACCTCGTGTACGCGGACGTCGAGGTGGAGTACACGGGACGGACGTCGAGTACACAGACATGGAGTACACGGACGGATGTCTTTGAAAAACAATTTTCTGAAACTGGAAAAAATTTGTGTCCGCGACTCGCCTACCGACGTCGAGTACGCGGACGTCGAGTCAACGGACGTCGAGTACACGGATGTCGAGTACGCGGACGTCGAGTAGACGGACGTGAAGTACACGGACGGCTGTCGAGTACACACTCGCTTCCGCGACCCGCCGACCGAACTTGTGTACGCGTACTCGACGTTCGCGGACGTCGAGTAGACGGATGGATGTCGAGTAGGCGGACGTGAAGTACAATGACGGACGTGGAGTACACAGACGGATGTTGATTACACATTGTCGATGTCGAGTCCTGACTCGACTACTGTCGTCGCGTACGCCGTTGAGGCAGACAAGACGAGTCTCTAATTCAACATTTTGAAAAATTATTTGAAACTAGAAAAAAAATTGTGTCCGCGACTCGCCGACCGACGTCGAGTACGCGGACGTCGAGGACGTGGAGTACATGGACGGACGTCGAGTACACTGACGGATGTCGAGTACACACGCGCGTCCGCGACCAGCCGACTGACCTCGAGTACGCGGACGTATCTGCAACCCGCCAAAGAAAATAGACAGACCTCGGGCTAGACCGGCCACTCCGGTTACACGAATGCCGTCCGCCGACTCGCAGCGACGACCAGGACAGTCAGTCCGGCGTACGTGACAACGACGGCCAGTCCGGTGTCACGAACGCCGTCCGCCGACTCGCAGCGACGACCAGGACGGCGTCCGGCGTACGCCGGCTTGCAACGGCATGTACGTATTGTGCGGCGAGGGTTCCCTAATTCGAGGTGTAGGTAATTAAGTATTCGCGAAAACATAGACGACGACGCGAAAAGTAAAAAAAATGAAACACGATGAGAAGAAAATCTTTGACGCGGTAACAGATTTACAACGCGAAGGAAATCTACAACGCGATAACAAATCTACGAAGCGAAGAAATTATACGACGGGATAAAAAATCTACGACGCGAAAAGTATATATTGAAAGGTTTTTGGTAACAGGAACCCTCTCGGACAGAAAAGAAAAATTGTGTTTTGTCTTTTATTTTTTTACGTGTTCAAAACAAAATTTTATGTTGTCTTCACAGGTACGACTAAGATCGCCGGACTCACGGATAACGACTCTCTTCCACAGAACAAAATTTATGTTGTCTATATTATATCTTCACAGGTTGGACGAGAATCGCCGGACTGACGGAAGACTGTTCGGACAGGGTCCCCTCGCTCTTTTGCGTGAGAGCTTGGGCAAATATCGGACAGGGTCCCCTCGTTCTTTTCCGTGAGAGCTTGGGCAATTATTCGGACAGGGTCCCCTTGCTCTTTTGCGTGAGAGCTTGGGCACGGGATCGGGAGGGTCTCGGACGGTTTTCTGGTGGGGTCTTTTCCTTTCCGCTCCTACAGTGTCAAGGAAAGCTGACGGCGAGTATTTTTTGTCAAGGAAAGCTTACGGCAAGTAAGGGGGAGCGACGAACCTTTGAATCTGCAACAAGTAGATTAATCTCTCCTGGAGAGACGAAATCTTGGCCCGTCACGATTAGGCAACGAAAGGGTGGGTGCGGATTCGGTCGGGTCTCCATCGTCCCATCATTCTGGATCCCGCTCGCAGTTTTACGCAAGTACTTGGGCAATTACTCGGACAGGGTCCCATCGCTCTTTTGCGTGAGAGCTTGGGCATATATCGGACAGGGTCCCCTCGCTCTTTTGCGTGAGAGCTTGGGCAAATATCGTACAGGGTCCCCTCGCTCTTTTGCGTGAGAGCTTGGGCAAATATCGGACAGGGTCCCCTCGCTCTTTTGCGTGAGAGCTTGGGCAAATATCGGACATGGTCCCCTCGCTCTTATGCGTGAGAGCTTGGGCATATAGCGAGTGGATTCCGACACCTAGGTCCTTTTTCTTCCCCGTTGGGTCTAACCCCCGTCCCCTGGGATCTACTTGGTCGTAGGTGGTGGACAACTCCGCTGACCTTACGCTGAACACGGTCGAGTGGGTCACAGGATCCTTCCAGGTAGGGTCAATTTCCTTGGAGTGTCCCGGGTATTCGGGTTAGGTTTAATTCGTCCTCCCTGCGATCCGCTAGGCCGTAGGTGGTGGAGAATTCCGCTATCCTTGTGAGCAGAAAACGGTCGAATGGGTCAAAGGAAATTTCCAGGTCGGGTCCTTCTTCCGAGCGTGTTCCGTTCAGCCATTTGCGTTGGACGGGACGCTCACGTCTTTGGGAAGCCCCGGAGTTGGGTCATTTGGGGTCCGAGGGTCCCTAACACCCTCCCGCTCCTCCAGAGGAACGTTGCGACCTTGAAGGAACGCAATTCCGGAGGAAGAGCAACGACGGCGTTACGCCTTTCCGCCCGGGCGATCGCTCAGACGGATCGGCCTGCAAATTCCCCCCGGGTCCGGATGCGTGCGGAGGACTTAGCTCTCACTGACGATCTGGTGCATTCCCGCAAGCCAGATCAGCGTTACCATTCCACGGTAACACTGTCTCCAAAATCTCAGCTAGCTGCTCCTCACAACGTCGTAACGGTCACCCACAGCAACGAGATATAATGCGAAAGGTACCTGACTCGGCCGTTGAGCTTGCAGCCGCAGTAGTCATGAGCAAAAATAGTTTCTCCGTCCTGCGTTCGGGCCCTTTCGGAGTCCGCTCGCTGATAACTTGTGTACATATTCGGACAGGGTCGGGTGGGTCTCTCACTTCCGGTCGGGTCTTTCCATTTCCGCTCTTCGGACAAAAGCTTACGGCGATTTTTTTTTTGGGAGGCCTACGGTTATTAGTCCCTGGAGAGCGACGATCCCTTTCCGCTTCTTAGTGGTGTGTGCAAGCTCTCATCTTCCACCTGCGAGCTGATCGGCGGATGGAGGAGGTACCCCACTTGGCAGCGACGAAATTCCCTAAATCCGCAACAAGTAGATTAATTTCTCCTGAACCATCACGACTAGGCAACGAAAGGGTGGGCTCTGGAGAGACGAAATCTTGGCCCATCACGATTAGGCAACGAAAGGGTGGGTGCGGATTTGGTCGGGTCTCCATCGTCCCATCATTCTGGATCCCGCTCGCAGTTTTACGCGAGTACTTGGGCAATTACTCGGACAGGGTCCCCTCGCTCTTTTGCGTGAGAGCTTGGGCAATTACTCAGACAGGGTCCCCTCGCTCTTTTGCGTGAGAGCTTGGGCAAATATCGGACAGGGTCCCCTCGCTCTTTTGCGTGAGAGCTTGGGCAATTACTCTGACAGGGTCCCCTCGCTCTTTTGCGTGAGAGCTTGGGCATATATCGGACAGGGTCCTCTCGTTCTTTTGCGCGAGAACGGGGGTATGCCGCTGCTTCCTTGCGGAATGGACCGCCGAAAAGCCCGTACGACGAACGATTCAGTGTGCAGGTCTCGTTCTTCGTGCGGAGGGTTCGACGGTCCCATCCGCACGGGTAGGTTCGGCCTTTTCGGTCGGGTGCGAACGCCGATCCGAAAGTCTCGAAGACGATTCAGTGCACAAGTTTCGTCGTCGGGACTTTCGAACCGGCGTTCGCATCCGTGCGAGGAAGTCGTCCTTCTCGGTTCATCCGAAGGCAGCGGTTGGGTGTGTTGGGTGGGGTCGATGCTGTTAACCTGCCCGTGGTGACCCTGCTACGGCGATCGGACTCCGTTCGTCGGTCTCCGATCGCTTAACCGATAACAGCAAACATAATTTTTTTTAAGCTAGAGATTTCTGGACTTAGAAAAAATTTTCGACTTTTCTGGACTTAGACAAATTTTCGACTTTTCTGGACTTTGAAAAATTTTCGACTTTTCTGGACTTACAAAAAATTGTAAAATCTGGGCTGTAAGTTGACACCGATTCCGACCTTCGAAACTTAGCGAAAGCAGACTGCGCGTGCCTGGCTTCGAAAGGTCGGTAAACTTCGTTCGCGATAGCACCCCAACAAGCTCGTCCGACACACATACCGGAGGAGCCATTCGTGGAGGAAACTGCAGAGGCGTTCACGATGAATTTTGAAGATCGTTATTTTTTACCCATGAAGGATTACTTGGGATTGAACGCGCTGGTCATGTCGATGCTCGAGCCTTGGAAACCCGCGGATTGGGAACCCGTCTCGGATCCGGTGCGGTTCGATTTCCAGAGGAACGGCGTGGATTGCGAAATCCGCCCCGTTCTGTTCGACGGTTGGATCGACCTCGAGGTAACATTTAGATATTGAATTTTTTAGAGAGGAAGATGGGGGTGGGGAAAAGGCGAGTAGGTTTTTTTCCGGTGGGTTATTTATCCAGTTTTGTTTCTTTGTTCAGGTATGCAATGATATGGCGTCGGAGGCGGTCGGGAAACAGCCGTCCGGCAGGAACAAGAAGGCGCGTCAACGCTTCACGCCTAGCCGGTGCGTGTTCTGCAAGAACAACGGCGAGATGGAGAGTGTGTACGTGAGCCACGTCCTCAAGGGTGTTGACGGGAAGGTGGTATGTCCGATCCTGAGGAAGTACACGTGCCCGACCTGCGGAGACGGCGGGGATAATGCACACACTGTCAATTATTGCCCCTATAATAATAATAATAAAAAGAAGGTGAAAGTAGAAGAAGATACGGAAAAATCTCTCTTGTCAATGTTTTTTTAAATTACAAAATAATTAGTGGTTTTCTAGTTTGAATAAAGAGAAGGCTAAAACAAAATGTGAAAATATTGGTCTTGTGTGTGTTTTTTTTTTAAACTTGTTTTTTGTGACTGAAGATATAACAATGTTTGGTATCCGGCCGTCTAGACTTGAAAGGTCGAAGAACTGGAAGCCAGACAATCACCGTCTGGAATTGTCAGGTAGACGACACCAACAGTCTGTAATTGTCAGGTCGACGAACTCGAAGCACGACACACACTCTACACTCGCCTTCAAACATCACGCTCGAACAACAATTACACTCGATAAAATTACATTGGACGACATTTTCAGAATTATATACATATATTTTATTCAACAAACTCAAAGTAATAATTTCTCGATATTAAATTCTAACCGGTTTGGTTACATTATTTTCTTTGTTGGAACGCTTCTTTTTATTTTTGGATTCACCTCGCTTCTTTCTTTCCCCGCCTTCCATGTTTCATCCTCTTCGTCATCGTCGTCTTCCTCTTCGTTATTTTTCTGATCGTCTCTTTCTTTTCTCTTCTTCCCCTTTTTACTTTGTTCGTCCTCGTCTCTCGCTCGCTTAGGCAGAGTGCACATCGTCACCTGCATGTCTTTCATCATTTTTCTAAACTCGCCCTGCTCCTTCGTCCACGCCATTCTCTCTTTTTTGAAGTTCATTCGCTCTTCCTCCAATTCGCCGATCGTCTCCCTGAACGCGTTGCGTTCCTCGGCCATCCGTTTGAGCTCGTCGTTAAACTCGCTCTGGAGTCGGGCGAGGTCGTCCTTGGCCCTTTTCAGTTCCTCCCGCGCGTCCGCTAACTGCTTCAGGAGGTCCTGGACGATGCGGTCGGAAGCGTTAATCGTCTGCAGCTCTCTCGAAACGCTCCGAGTTAGCGTGCAGCTGGTCTCCTTTTCGATTTCCCTCACCAAATTCTTTTCCCTTCTCGAAGCTTCGCCTATCTTGGTTCGCGTCGACGCGACGGCAGCCGAAACGTCCATCACCTTCAGGACGCGTCTCCATTTGCCGTCTCCAGGGGACGATGCGACGGCCCTTGCCAAGAATCGGCCGAATAGGCACTGGCCGAATTTCTTGGCGAGGCTCTCGTCTGTCGGTTTGATGCTCGCGACGGCCTCGGTCCTCGGTCGTTCGTCGTGCGTCGGTTCGGCGAGGGCTCCTCGGAGTTGGCCGACGGCCGGGAATTGGGTCAGGACGTCGGACTCGCAGGTGAAAGCTCTCTTCCTGTCGTTCTTCGGTATGTATGCGCACCGTCCGTCTTCAGAGCAGAAGGGCATGGCCGAAAGCGCTCGTCTCATTTCCTCCGTCGTCGCGTCGTCTTCCTCCTCCTCGACGTCAAACTTGTC
>NW_022754866.1:90629-94029 GCF_011630105.1 Anneissia japonica | reverse complement strand
CTCCATTCGTTTCATCCTGTTCCTTTGGCCGAACGTCTTCATCAAGCTGTTTTCGACGTAAGCGTTGTTGAGTTTCAACGCTTCCAGAACCGTGGACACCACGACGTACGGCGACCCGCTCACCTCGTCTCGGCAAAAGAGAAGTGTCGGCATCTCGTATGGCCTCGCTTTCCTTCTCGTCAGGAATTCTATCATCTTCCCGAAGGCCTGGGAATATGGCAGGTTTTCTCCGCAAAGGTCTATAAGTTTGTTTAGACTCCCCTTCACGTCGATTATTGCATTTGGTTCCGCAGCAGTTTCCATTGCTGCAGGTCCCGCATCCGGTTCCGCAGCAGCTTCCATCGATGCTGGTTGCTCAGCCGATTCCATCGATGCAGGTTCCACAACCGGTTCTACAGCCGGTTCCACAACTGGTTCCAGTTCCGCAGCAATTTCCATCGATGCAGGTTCCACTACCGGTTTTACAGCAGTTTCCATCGACGCAGGTTGTTCCACATCAGGCGCCTTCGAAAAAACGGTTGGACTCTCCACCCTGTACATGGGCGAGTTGGGATCGTCTTCATCGCCGCCCTCATGACTTGGTCTCCCAACATCAGCTCGGAGCTTATCTCCTCTAGAGCATTGAAGAAATCAATGTAGTCAGTAGCTTTTCTAGTCTCGCCGTCCTCCATTTCTTGTTGTGAACCTCGGGACGCCGGCGCCGGTTTATATAGCGAGGATCGACGGCTCGAATGAGTGTTACACGATGACGTCGCGGAGTCTCGGCCAATCAAAAGAGGGTGACACGATGACGTCATCACGCCGGCGGTCTCGATCAACTGTTGGGGAGCTGCGGTCACGATGACGTTGGCGGATGCGAATGCGTGCGCCGACAAACCCCATGACGAAATGGGTACTTTGGCTCAATTGTAGTATAAAAGATAATCGTAGAGAATGCATCGCCATATTCCGACTGTTCTGATAGTTGAAAACAAATACAAAAAAAAAAAAATAAGAAGTATGGAGTACCAGATGCACGATCAAGTCTCGACTACGATTTCAAACCGGAACTATTACGCAAGCTGGTGCGAAGAGCTGTTCAAGAGCAAAATCGCCCAGAGGAAAGAGATAAGCGCGGAGGACTTACGTAAAAAGATCACCTGGCTGTTCGAATTCATCGTGATAGAACGGAATTGGAAATGGGACATTCAAAGCAAACACGACAACCCCAAGGGTTTGGCGAACGTCATAGAGGACGGTCTGAGGCAGGCGCACAACACCTTCGGCATTGCGAGATGCGTTCGGTTGTTGCTGGAAGGGAGAGTGGAGTTTCCTGAATACGAATTCGTTTTTGGAAAAGCGGGAGACGAGTTGAACGCTCTGTTGAACATCGCCGTTGGAATGCACCACAGACCGGAAACCTGGACCAGTTGGTCTCCGACGATCCGATCGATGACTGAGGATCGCATGTTCTGGTTCAACGAACAGCTGATGGACTTGATCGACTGCGCGCTCGCCGATTACGTCGTGGTAGCTCCGCTGAAATCCTTGCAACCTTACGACACAGACCCGGAACGCATCGTCGAGGACCTGACCGAGCTCGGAAGTTTGCTGTTTGGAGCATTGTGTTTGGAAGACGTCAGACGTTGTTACAGAATCTGTCTCCAGTTGAAAGAAGCCTGTCAGTCGCAACCGAAATGTGCGTATTATTTCATGGATTGTAAAGAAACTTTGAAAAACATTGTATGGGGTGTACCGTTGTAGGGGAGATACATCGTTTGTCGTTATAATCTTTAGAGAAAATATTTGTATTCGTTAAAGAAATATTTCTTGTTTGCAATCGAAAATTAAAAAAATAAGTATTACATCGAAATTGTCGTACACTTTGTCGTTTTTTTTTTATTTGCTTTGATCGTGTCATCCAACAGCCTACATATGTCTTTTTATAGGAGCGCAAATATTGTCAGAGCTACCACTCTTTCAGCTACCACGAGAAAGTGCGCTTGCACACAGATTTCTTTAATTAACATTTCCTGTAGCCACTGATGTACAACATATTGGGTCTTTTTATTTTAAACTTTCCGTGGCAAAATAACTTGTATGTTTGAAACTTAGTAATAAGTTTTTGAAATTGTGCATGATTGTATATCTGTATATATTGGGATATTAATTACAGCCATTCGATTATTGCAAAGTTATTAGCGATATTCACATATACGTTGTTTTGCTTTAGTGAACATCAGTAACGAGTTTTTTTTTTTGCCAAACTCCATCGGCTCAAAAACAGTTTTTAAATACCAGAAGAGTCAAAACAAAGTATGTTCATCGTAGATACGTTGTAACGTGACTCTGCAGGACGTAAGCACGACCTCGTTAAAAATTATTACTTTTTTTTTGGTTTACACGGAAAACGGAATACCATCAACAACTCAATTGCATATAACATCGACACCAACATCATCGTATCCTTCAAACTAATCATGAAATTGGAAAATCTCGCTCACACACGTAAAGCATTTGTTATTGAGCTAACTTGTCTGTAATTGTGTTTGACAAAGATAAACTAAAGGGGAAAACAATTTTTTGTTTCTTTCATTTTATTAACTTTAAATCTTTGAAAGGCGCTGTTATCTGTTCGACGACGGCGGCCGTCTTAGCAGGATCACCACGAGCAGGTTAACAGCTTGATCCCGTCCCTGTCCGATTTTAAGACACCCTCGCATAGGATGTCGGATCCTATCGCATTAGGATTCCGTTCGACCTTTATTTTCTCGCCAAACTTTCGACCTTTATTCTCTCGCAAATCGTTCGACCTTTAATCTCCCGCAAAAACGTTCGACCTTTTTTGTTTATACTAACGACACCATCGCATAGGATGTCGGATCCCGTTCGACCTTTGATTCTCGCCTTCAATAAAACCTAGCGCTCTAGGAGTTTCGAATCCTTGCGCCAAAAGGATCATTTCCTGTCCTCCAACGTGAGATCCTAACTCGATAGGACCTTGATCGCCCTCCCGAACCAAAAAAAATAAACGACCGACCCTAGCGCAGTAGGATCCTTTCCTTCTTCGTAAGTCGGATTCCAACTCTGACGCCCAGGTAACGTTGACTTTCTTGGGCTGATTCAGATCCGACTGCAGGAAGTATTCAACGGAATAGCAGTACCTGTCTAACAATCGGCAGTAATCCGTTACCCGTTGGTGGCATCGAAGTCGAAATTGCCCCGCACGCAAACGGAACACCGCCTACTCGAAAGTCCTATACGCAAACAGGACGCCGTCTTATCGAAAGTCCCGCACGCAAACGGAACACCGCCTAATCGAAAGTCCTGTACGCAAACGTGACTCTTCCATTTCGAAAGTCCTGTACGCCAACAGGACGCCGTGTTATCGAAAGTCCCGAACGCAAACGAGACACCGCCT
>NW_022754866.1:88372-90514 GCF_011630105.1 Anneissia japonica | reverse complement strand
AGACCACGACGCCGAGGTGACGTTTGCCCTGGCTACCCGGCGAACCGGGGTCGCACTTCCCGGTGCCTCCAGAAGGAGGCACTAGGCCGGTTCCCCGAGAGGAAACCGAGCTAGTTCAGATCCGACCGCAGGAAGTATTCAACGGAATAGCAGTACCTGTCTTACTATCGGCAGTAACCCGTCACCCCGTGCGGCATCGAAGCTGGCGTTCGGGAACGAACGAAGCTAAGGACGAGGGATGATCGAAAACTTACCGGCACTGCGACTCGGGGATGTACTGGGACGGGGTATCGCGAATTGGTAAACGATTGCTCCTCTTGAAACTTGAATGTATAAATGGTGGATCCTCGTCTGCGCTTATGTAGGAGTCTCCTGCACACAGATGACGTCATGTGTAAAACGATACATATTTCATGACGACATCGTGCATCAGCTCGACTGGCAACGATGACGTCAAGGGTCCAGTACCTGTTGGGGCAATATTCGGTTAAGAAAAAATAAATGCATACACCGACTGTAATGGCATTTGCTCTTATGACACAGACACATGGTCTTCGGCTGTCAGCGCTTTCGGCCGATCGGCACCGATAACGTCATGAGTGCTGTGTTGGTTCAAGTACCCCATATTGCCTGTAATGTGTATTATGTTGTAAGTGATGACAAAGAAAAGACACAGACACGTATTTACGGCTTTTATTACTCCGCTCGTGTTGAACAGAAGACGTCATCGTTGCCCAATTGCTTGTAATGTGTATAATGTTGTAAGTGATGACAAAGAAAAGACACAGACACGAGTTTAAGGCTTTTATTACATCCGCTCCAGTTTCGCTCTAGTTGCACAGAAGACGTCATCGTACCACAGATCGTCTGTAATGTAGTATTATGTTGTAAGTGCTGAAAAAGAAAAGACACAGACACGTGTTTACGTCTTTTATTGCATCCGCTCGAGTTGAACAGAAGACGTCATCGTACCCCAATTGCTTGTAATGTGTATTATGTTGTAAGTGGTGACAATGAAAAGACACAGACACGTGTTTACGGCTTTTATTGCATCCGCTCGAGTTGAACAGAAGACGTCATCGTACCCCAATTGCTTGTAATGAGTATTATGTTGTAAAGGATGAGAAAGAAAAGACACAGACTCGAGTTTAAGGCTTTTATTACATCCGCTCCAGCTGAAGAGAAGACGTCATCGTACCACAGGTCGTCTGTAATGAGTAAAATTGGTTAAATAGAAAAGAAACAGACACGTGTTTACGGCATTTATTACATCCGCTCCAGGTGAACAGAAGACGTCATCGTACCACAGATCGTCTGTAATGAGTAAAATTGGTTAAAAGGAAAAGAAACAGACACGTGTTTACGGCTTTTATTGCATCCGCTCCAGTTGAACAGTAGACGTCATCGTTTTCCAATTGCTTGTAATGTGTATTATGCTGTAAGTGGTGACAAAGAAAAGACACAGACACGTGTTTACGGCTTTTATTGCATCCGCTCGAGTTGAACAGAAGACGTCATCGTACCCCAATTGCTTGTAATGAGTATTATGTTGTAAATGATGAGAAAGAAAAGACACAGACTCGAGTTTAAGGCTTTTATTACATCCGCTCCAGCTGAACAGAAGACGTCATCGTACCACAGGTCGTCTGTAATGAGTAAAATTGGTTAAAAAGAAAAGAAACAGACACGTGTTTACGGCTTTTATTACATCCGCTCCAGGTGAACAGAAGACGTCATCGTACCACAGATCGTCTGTAATGAGTAAAATTGGTTAAAAGGAAAAGAAACAGACACGTGTTTACGGCTTTTATTGCATCCGCTTCAGTTTAACAGTAGACGTCATCGTTCTCCAATTGCTTGTAATGTGTATTATGTTGTAAGTGGTGACAAAGAAAAGACACAGACACGTGTTTACGGCTTTTAATACATCAGCTCGAGACTTCGGGTTGATCCGCTCGAGTTACATCGCCCTCTTGAGTCTGCATCTCACGTCCCAGCACAGGTCCTCCCGTCCCAGTGTCAGCCGTCGCTCGTTGGCTGAGCAGAGTAGCTACTTTTCCTTGCTTATATTCCCTCGTACATTCTGCCATGAAAAATGTCATAAAATTTCGAATTAAGAATAACGAAAAACAATTTTTTCAC
>NW_022754866.1:88016-88328 GCF_011630105.1 Anneissia japonica | reverse complement strand
GATCACCCCCACACGCTTTATAAACGCCATTTCAAAATGCTCATGAATAATAATGAGCCTAGCAGCTTCTGTTTTTCGTAGGATAGTTTGTGGATTATATTATATTTGTTCGTAGGATATTGAAGCTAACAAATGTTTTATGCTTATATAGCGTTAGGTGCTGCTGGGAAATGGTTGCGTCATCGTGCACCACTTTCCCATTGGTGTAACACGATGACGTCGAGATATGTTTCCGGACGTTCGCGTTCGAGCCCGGACGCAAAAAAATTTTTGAGTTTGCGTCAACTAAGTGGAGTGTTATTGTTACACCAC
>NW_022754866.1:83723-88009 GCF_011630105.1 Anneissia japonica | reverse complement strand
TATTTCATGGAACAATATACATTAACTCTGCTTTGGAATAAACGTAACCTTTAATAACTTTCGTTAACACTACCGACACTAAGCTCAGCCAAATTTCATTAAATATGTTTCTACATCAACAATAGTAGGGATTGCAATACCGATTTAAAAATAATCTAGGCCTAGTAAATATTTTTTTAACATCGACAAATATCCTAGCTAATGGTCGGCCATATTTCGGTACACATAAATTATATTAATGTTTTTTTTATTATTTATTAGTCCATGGAAATATATACATTGACTCTGCTTTGGAATAAACGTAATGCTTCATATTTTTCGTTAAGACCACTAAACAGTAAGGTCAGCCACCTTTAATTAAAAACATATTGCATTAGTTTTAACTTTTAAAAAAAAGGTTATTTTATTTATTTATATTTTGTATTCGTATCTTTTTTTTTAGATTCAACGTTGCTTTCACGAAAGAAATGATGCTCGGTCACGTACACCCGTCGCATCCGATCATCAAGTCCTTCGTTTTCTTCGATCTGGAAACGTCGGCTCTGCACCCCGAAGACAGACCCAGGGTCACCGAACTGTGCCTGATCGCCGTACACAGGTCCAGCGTCGAGAGCTCGGGCACCGCGCCGAGGGTGATGGACAAGCTGACGCTGTGCGTGTATCCCAACAAGGAAATCTCCCCGATCGCTTCGAATCTGACTGGTCTCCACAATGCTCTTATGCTGGATAACGACAAGCGACCTTTCGACGTTCAAGTTTGCGAGTCGATATGCGCCTTCCTCGGCAGACAGGCAAAACCAGTGTGTATGGTCGCTCACAACGGATACGAATTCGACTTCAAGCTGCTTCCGACGGAATTCGACCGTCTCGGACGTTCTCTACCTTCCGACCTGCTGTGTTGCGATTCCCTGTTGGCTTTTCGTGAACTGGAAGGTGCAGATTGGCAAGCGTGGAAGAGGCCCAGGAGGTCGTACGCCCTGCAGAAAATGTTCGTCCGGACTTTCGGAGTGAAACCCAGAAACGTTCATGGTGCTGAATCGGACGTGATCACTTTACTCAAACTTGTGCTCAACCGAGGAAACGCAGTGTGCCGGTGGAAGGATGAGCACGCAACGAGGTGGACGGACGTTCAGCAATATTACATACCGAAAAAGATCGAGGATAAGGTAAAATGATTTTTTTTGCTCTCTCTATTTTTTTTATGTTTTTCTTTTATGTATATAATTATTGAATTTAGCAAATTTGTTTTTTCTTTGTTTTTATTTTACTTGATTTTTTTTCGGTTGACTCATGAAATGATTGCACAACATAGACAACGTAATTCAAACATCACTGCGGTGGCGCAGCATTCATTTGTTAAATCCGTAGAAATTAATCAAACATTATATCTTTTTTTGTTCTTGCAGATACATGTCGAACCATCTTCGAACAGTCCGACAGTGTAGTGAAAAGCAGACGTTCGATATCTTCGCATCCAGCCTTATTCGCTAGAACACTAAAAAATTGTCGGCGAACGGAAATCTATAGATTTCTATTCGCCATTGCATGTTTTCTGAAAAGCTTTATTTAACAATGCAACAGCATTCTTTGTCCAAATTATCTCCTTTTTTTGTTCTTCTTCTGTTTCTTTTATCATAGGCAGCTGGTAAAAATAACTGGTCTTAGGGGTCGCGGTGAACGACGCACCTGACGTCGCCGCACTTACCTGGGATAGCCGTTATCGATCTATTGTAAAAGCATCCTGATTTTAGATATCCTTTTGTCTTTGACCGCCGGAAAGTGATCTTTTTCACAGGTCTGCCCTCTCTTCCCTACGTTTGTACGTGTTGCCTCCTTTGCCTCATCATATCTTGCATCAACCTGTCGGGATCTTTTCCAGGTCTAGGCCGCTTATTCAGCCAACGACACTCTCTATCTTTATCGCTTTGCCATTTCGTCTCAAAATAAAGAGACTATCGAAAACAAAATATTTCTTTGTAATTTATTTTTTTATTGGTATATCATATGCAATCGTAATTCAACAACCGTTCGTTCCAGTACTTGAGATACGCCCTTGTCCTGCATTTTGCCGTTTGCAGCAAATCTCTTTTTGCAGTACATTCTGTGAAGACTGTCGTTTTTTTACCTGTCACAATTCACTGTTTTTTTAAAATACAGCGGTATAATACTCTTGGACTCTATCTTCTGTAGAGTTTCATTTGTCGTCGAGCGTCGGTCTTTCCCAGTCTGTATTCTTTTCTCCACGTTCGAAACCAAAGTTGGAATTCGAACGAGTTGCCTCCCTTTGAACAAAATTTCGTCGTTCCGGTTTGCGATCTCTTCTGTTGGACGATTGCTGTAGTCTTTTGTTTCCCCCCCCCAACGTCAAGTCCATCGTCTTTAAGATAACGGTATATACTGTTGTTCTATTTCGCGTGCAGCAAGTCGATCGTTGTTTTTGTGCTTTCTTCCATAACTTTCTTGTCCTAATCGTTTTTCTCTTTGCCTTTTTTTGTCGATAACCTTTCGACTCCTCTGTTCAGTTTATTCACATAAAGTTGTGCTTTCGTTCTCTCCGCAAACTCAGGCAAGAGTCGGAATTTGAATCGGAACAAGTGCAGATCGCACCATTCGTTTGTCATGCGTATCGAACGAGCCACTCCGTCCGCCTTCCTTACATGGGCTCGCCCTTTTACATTCTGTGTAGTCCGTTGGTTTTTCACACGTCACGATTCACGGGTTTTTTTTTTTTTTATTCACGGGTTTTTTTATACAACGGTATATACACTTGGACTTTTTATTCGCCGTTCCATGTTTTCTGGAAAGCTTTCTTAATAATGCAAATGCATATTTTCTCCAAATCATCTAATTCTGTTGTTCTTCTTCTCTTTCTTTCCTCCATCGCAACTTGTAAAAATGACGGGTCGTCGGTGTCGCGGTGAACCTGACATCGTCGTTCCGGTTGCGATGATCTCTTCACGTGCAGCAAGTCGATAATTGTTGTTGTACCTTCTTCCATAACTTTCTTATCCAGATCTTTTTCTTTGGTCTAGTCCTTTTTCCCTGTAAGTTTATTGACATAAAGTTGCGCCTTGTTTCTTCCGCAATCTCCGTTGTCGAGTTCCTGTGTAAGTGTGGCGACGTCAGTTTCCGTGCGAACATAATACCAGTTTCTTTCCACGATATTCGTTATAGCCTTCCCTGGTAAGTGTGGCGACGTCAGGTTCAATGTCGGGTTTCCCCCCGAACTTCGAAATTCCACGAACGGCAGTATGTTGCCTCTTTGTCAGCATTCGGTTCCTCGACGAATTATTCTCTTTCCAATCAAAGTGTTTGCACAGTAAGTTTGGAACTGTCAAACAGGAACGTTACTTCTTCCATTTCCTCGTCAATCAATCATCGCCGGTGTTTATCCACGAACGGCGGTATCTAGGTTCTTCTTTTATCTTGGCAACCTTTTCCTGGTCAAGGTTCTCGTCGGTCGTTGTTTCCAGCATGTCTTTCTTTACTTTAATAATTTCTTTGTTAGAGCGCTTCTTCCGATTTCCCGAATTGTTTCGTTGCTTTCATTTGTGGTCTCTTCTCAGAAGTGTTTCTTCGAAGAGTCTGTAGGTCTCTCCATCCTGTGCAGTCTCGTTGTACTCCATCGTTCTCCAACGGTTATTATTCTTTACTTACTCCATCTTTTATTTAAAAATGAAATATGCTATGTTGCATTCCTTTGTATTTTGGCACATTTCTTTTTATCTTGTGTTGGTACCGAGAACTTCGGGATTCCCATTACACGGACCGTTTCTTTTTTGGCACTTTTTTTTGTTAATCTTGTGCCGGTACACTTCTTCCTTCGGTGGGGGATCGAGCTTGCTTGCAGTTTCAACTTCAATCTTCGGCACAGTTTGCCACACTTTGCATCGGTGCCAGTCTTTTGCTTTACGAGTGTTGAACTGTGTTCAAGAAAAAAACTCAACTAGATTAATTTTCCCTTTCGTCGTCACGGCCATCGTACGTTGGCTCGTTTGCAGCATTCTCTTCTTTTTCTTAACATTTAGGAAATCCTCATTGCCCCACTTTACTTTGTCGGCATTGTCCCGAATGAAAGAAAATCATCCCCTCGCTGCCACGACTTTTCGAATTCTGCTTATAGCATCTCATAATCGAAAGCGTGCGACGTACGATTTCTCTTCTTCATCTTGCATTTAAAAAAAAATGCTGTCTTGATGAATTCTTGTTCTTGCTTGTTTTCATTGCCGAACATTCGGCGATTTTGCATAGACTAACGAGAGAACGTTAGTTTCATTTCTTCATCC
>NW_022754866.1:81949-83598 GCF_011630105.1 Anneissia japonica | reverse complement strand
AATTAAGTTAACAATCATTTACAAAAAAATCATGATGGAAATATGCATTAAAACATTTAAAAAAAAAGAAACATGGTGTCGTATTACATTCTTTGCTCGTAATTGTAACAAATGACGTAGTGATGAAGATGATGGACTGATGATAATGGTGATGATGTTGAATGCAGATCTTAAATTCAGCAGCGATAAGTTAAGATGCTGCATGGATGAACGTGTCAACTCATCGAGATTCAAGACACATCAACTAAGCAAACGCTAGATTTTATTAGTCTCCCAAACATGTATTCTAACCATCAATCAAATACGCACTTAAAATTTACAAATGTTCCGTTTTAACGTTATATCGGTCCGTTAAACAATACGGTACGTCATCGTTGTCCCCCGTCTCAAATGAGCGAACTTAATGATCTTCATCGTCACCTTCATCACCACCTTCATTATCATCATCATCATTATACTCCGACTTTAAATATTGAAGTCCGACACACAATTATCGTTATTTTCTATTATTTATTAAAAACCTTTCATTCATCATATTTATATCAATTCGAATATCGGTTTATCTTGTAAGAGATTTTGCTCCAAAACTGTCAATCTTAAGAAACTTGAGTGCAGCAACGTTATGCTAAAAAATTCGACGATGAACCAGTAGTACACGTGTTTACTATCCCGTTCTTACAATAAGTCTTCCGACGGTATTCGTACGTACTTGGGCAAACTGTGTGGAAGAATAAGAATAAAACGGAAAATTATTTAATATTATTTAATTAAAAATTCTTGTAACGAAAATCGTTATAAATTCCTTTGTGGTATCGTACTTACATTTTAAGATCTAAACCCTTTCCATCGCAATCATCTTCGTGACGATCCAAGTACTTCGGTTGCATTTCCGCCTTGCAAAATCGGCATCTTATTAAGGCAGGACCGTTGTAGTTTCTTCTGCATTTAATCAAATGTTGAATATACTTCGTTCTTTTTACTGTGTGGCTAACGTCGTAAGGACAAGTCAAGTGAGTAGGATCCATCGTTGCTTCGTTGCTGTTGCCTCTTGTCTTGTCTTGATCGACTGACTTTTTTGCTGCTGCCTCAGAGCGATTGATTGTTGCTTCAGATAGATTCCGACATTCGTACGCTTTAAGGTACACTTCGCGACGATCTCTTTTATATGCTTCGATCGAGAGACCATAACGTCATAGGTCTCAGAAATCCTTAACGTCATCTAATTTATAATATTCACGTGTGCGATCGGGTCCCTCATGACGTCATGACTCCTTGGCCTACCACCTTCGTTCGAAACCGATGACGTGATGGTCGGTTTCGTAGACAGATGACGTAACGACTCGAAAGGATATATATATATATATTCTCGCACAATTTCATCATTATGTTTTCGGATGTCACGAGTATCCGATCGAGACAACAGAGATGGTGTCAATTCTTGCAATAACGGTGGATGGTGTACCGATGCATGTAGACATACGAGATGAATCTGGTCTGGAACTGTCTCTGGACAAGTAATCGATCGAGAAATTTCAGATATACGCCGACTTCGTCCTTCGTCGTGCCGACGAACTGACAGCAACCTTATCTAAATGCAGACGTAAGTTGGAAGATAACAAAATGCTGAATACACGAGGACGTAAGTCTCA
>NW_022754866.1:80918-81835 GCF_011630105.1 Anneissia japonica | reverse complement strand
GACGAAGGAAGGAGCGGAAGGGGAAAGTGTGATGAACTCGATCAGGGCGTTGATGGAATACCGAAAAGGTATGTCGAACGTGAACGAGTGGCGTGAACAATATAAGAAAGTGACCGAAGCTATGGACGAGATTCTCTGTATACCTAGGGAGGAATTGTCCGAGGAGAACACCTGTTGCATATGCTTCGAGGTTCCGGTATCGATACTGACGAAACCGTGCAATCACATGATGTCGTGCGAGACGTGTGCGCACCTCACCACGAAGTGCTACGTGTGCAGGGCAAGGATCGAGCAGCGACTGAAGTGTGTTAATTTTCTGATTTGAGAATTAAAATAAAAAAACTAAGAAAATTGAAATCACGCCTAAATGTGTTTATATTTTTTGGAATTTCATTCAAAAGAATTCTAGAATCTCCAGGACACATAATGCTGTAACTGCCGAACGAATACCGAAAGCACCCCTTTTGTAGAGTTTAGCTCGGTATCGATAACGTCATCGTTACAGATCTAAGGCAAACGTAGGAACGCATGACGTAATGGGTCTGTTGAATTCTTAGGATAGGCCAACGACGTCATCGGTCTGAGAAACGATGATCAGCTATGTACCTTGACGTCATCGGGTGCATCCGACGCTGTATAAAACAGTCTTCCAAACACAAAACTCTCCACTTTGCGACGAAGTTAACTCAAGTATTTCGATAAAGATGGAGAAATTCGAACCTAAGAAACTGTTGGAGATAAGAACAGGCATGTCAGGTTTGCTGGAGACGTGCGGAGGCGGAGAGGCACCCCTTGCAGAGGCTGTGACGTTCATCGCAAACATCGATTCCAGAGACGTTCCGACGATCATGTTCTTCGACGGGCCGGACATCTAGATGTGTATAAGAGACAGCTTGAGTGCAGCAACGTCGTGCTCA
>NW_022754866.1:80386-80888 GCF_011630105.1 Anneissia japonica | reverse complement strand
CACCTACACGGACGTTGTAATGAAGGCTGAGAACGACAAGTTGATGATGCCGATGGCTTTCCTGTGCGTCCATCCCGAGGAAGGTCCGATTCAGCTGGTGGACGAAATGGGAACGGTGTTTTCCGCCACTGCGATGCCTTTCGTCCTGATTAACAGCGACAGACTTCCGAGCGAAAGAAGGAAAAGAAAGATGGTTTGCGGAGACTCCACGCTGTCCATGTTCGATCGCCCGCAACTCGCCGACATGTTAGGCGTCGATGCTCAGTCTCCTGGAAAAAGTCCCATCGTAAATAACGTTCACTCGAAAAGAACGACGAACAGTTTAGTTGGACAATTCCTAAACAAAATTCTCCGACAACTACAGGCGTCGACGAACATGCAGTTACCCGTCGAAACTCATTCGCGGGAACAACCGACGACGATGACTCCGGCGGTCCATTCTGCAAACGCGGGAGACTTCGAAATGAAAAGTTTGGCGGTGTTACCGCCTTTACCGACACCC
>NW_022754866.1:79074-80365 GCF_011630105.1 Anneissia japonica | reverse complement strand
ACAGCAGGTGCAGCAGCTGGAGGAGGAGGTGGTACGACCGTCGCGGACACCCAAGTTCAACGTGTGCGTAAACATGTGCAAAGACAACGTACTCTACGACAGACGATGGAAGAGATGGAGTAATCGAAAGATCGAATGTATGGCCGCTAGTTTTAAAGAACTGAAATCGGAAGTCGTGAAACGACAACGAAATATGTCGACGGAATTGGAACAGACTAGATCGGAAACGGAGGCGATTTCTACGGATCTGGAACAGATGAGATCTGAAACAGCGGATATTTCGAGAGACTTGGAACAGATGAAATACGATACGGTGAAACAGAAACAAGATATTTTGACGGATTTGGAACGGATTCGATCGGAGATGGAGGAGCATAAACGACAGCTTTGGACGGATTTGCAACAGATGCGATTGGAAATGCGAGAGCAGACACGAAAGTTTGGGACAATGTTATTGGAATTTGGAAATCAGATGATTGCCGATAAAGAAATTTAAAGAAAATTAAGTCAAGTTGTTTTGTTGACAATTAAAAAATTTTTATATATAAAAAAAGAATTGTGATTTTTCGATTTTTTTTTCTTTCGTTTCCTTTGTTTCCATACGACGGTGTTGATGATGATTGATGATGGGGGTGGAGAACACTCGCACATACCAACGGAAAACTTTTGGTAAAAAACAAAAAAATATATATAGAGGGTGGCAGACACGTTTTATCGAACATCGGAACATGGCTACAACTTCTTTCGTCCCAACGTATTCCGATATTCCACAAAAACCCGTCTGCCGCTCTATATCGAGTGTCCATGACGTCATCCATTCTCTCTACATAGCTTAACGTCATCGGGTGCGGGCAACACGTACAATATAAACTGACACGCACACGACGATTAACACAGTCTTTCTGAAGAGCTCACACGCACACATACGCACACAAAAATATAATTAAAAATATGGAAGAGGTAAAATATAAAATTTTGTCGTATCTACCAATCCGAAAGCTGTTGGAGTTGAACCTAACCGAATACCAACTATGGTTAGTATATAGAGAGATTCATCCCGAAGTCAAGTGGGACTCGAAAGTGAGTTATAGCAACTTTTTTAAGTTTGAAGATTTGTTGGATCGTAAGTTTAAAATGATACAAGACGTTGCAGCCGAGACTCAAGATTACGTATTGGAAGCTGTCGAGGATATGCGAGAAAAGATTTTCAATATCATGAAGGACAATACCATAGAATGCAAGGATGCCGTCGTAAGATCAGATTGGGACGATACAAGGCGCCTTATAAACG